>NW_022196896.1:17167412-17189177 GCF_008632895.1 Mastomys coucha
AAGGAAAGGAAAGGAAAGGAGGAAGGAAGGAAGGCAGGCAGACAAACAAAAAGAGAGAGAGAAAAAGAAAGAAAGAAAGAAAGAAAGAAAAAGAAAGAAAGAGAGAAAAGAAAGAAAAGACAAGACAAGACAAGACAAGACAAGACAAGGCAAGATAAGGCAAGACAAGGCAATCCACAATCCACATGGCCAGGAACAATTGATTGAATATGACTATCAACTGGACGGAGACTGTAAAGAAGCTGAGATTTGGGCTAAAGAAATACTTCAAATGTTGTCCTGAATTTTGAATGCTCACTCTCACATTACCCACAAAAGTGGGCTTTTTTCTCTTCCTCCTCATTGAACTGTTTGGAGGCTCTTGGAAAATGCCAGTAGTCCACTCTGCCTCATTGAGGAGAACAGGCATTCTAATCATTAGTCTTTTGTCTAACACAATAAATATTGAAAATCATTTCCTCAAGGCTTATGATGTTTGAGTGAAATTGGAAACACTCAATGGCATGCAAAATAAGTCTCACCTACACTGGATAGAGATATTTTTTTTTGAAACTTTATCAAAATCCCTTGATATCAATAATTCTCAACCCATTAGTTGCGACCCCTTTGGAAGTGAACAACTCTTTCACAGAGGTTGTATATACAATATTTTCTTAAACTTTACAACAGGAGCAAAGTTACAGTTATGAAGTGGCCATGAAATAATTTTATGTTTGAGAGTCACCACAACATGAGGAATGGTAGTAAAGGAAGGCTGAGAGCTACTACTTTAGAGCAATAATCTCAGAGAGGGACTATATTGCTACTTGCAGATACTGTAGTTCTATTGACTTTGATATTATTATGAAAGTGAATCTTCTCTATAGAAATCTCTGAATCAGCTATCATGATGCCATCAAACTCAGACTGAAACAGCTGTTCACAGCCTAGTCTATTAATGGCTTAATTCTAGTGTTTGTTATTAGGGTTATACATAAAGTTACTCAGCAACATCTGAGTGTTGTTGTATTGCTATAAATTCTAATAATACTTAGAGTCAAAAAGAGCCTAAGATGCTCAAAACAAAGCCTTTATACCCAACATAACATGATCATCTGCCGGAAGAAGGATGACACTGAAAAAGAAATTGCAAGCCTTAGTGGCTAGAAGTCCTCACGACAGCTTTTCTGTTTCTACTACAAGAAGAATCAAAAGAATAGGTGAAATTAAACTGTCCCAGAGTCTTCAGCAGCAGATGTGAGTAAAAAGCAATGTCTATGGCCAATTTTCATAATCTCAGTCTATCATAAGCGCTGCTGACACTTTGTAAAATTCTAGATACAATGTGTAGTACTCTTTGGACATGACATTGCCAGGCCACAGCCACACTTTCATTAAGTTGTTTTTCAAAATGAAAATGCTAAATAAGAAAAAAATTACTAATTTTACAACACATCTAAGTATATATCTGGGAAGCTCATTCTGAAAGGAAACTTCAAAACTAGCCTAATGTCATGGCATATTGGCCAATATTCCGTCATTTATTGTGATTCCTATTCAAACTAAGGAAATCTCCACATTGTTCAAAACACAATAAATCCTGTTCTTGGACTGAAAGATGCCAGGAAGAAAGAATTAGTAACAGTTCCACATCCCTCGTCTGCACTGTTCACACAGTCTGTGAAGCTGATATTTCAGATAGATATTACAAAAGGTAACAAATGTTTAGGGAACCATTCATTTCCAACTACCCATCTTCCCAGTTACCTCTCTGCCTCTTTACTCATTGTTTCTTATAAAGATTATAAGCTTAGGTCAAAGACAAAGAGATAAAAGCTGGCAGAGCAATAGGTAGGATCTGTGTGAGACCTGTCAGCATAAAACCCAGATGAAGTCTCCTTTGTGAGTCCTCTGCCAAAGCGAACTGCCAATTTGTTATTATCTTATCAAACCTACCAAACATGTAGAGATAAGGCAAACTATGTTGAAAAGTAGTCATCAGTGTAGAAAAGTATTGCCAGGAATTTCTGGGGCATCTATTCTAGCCTTGCTTCTCATCTTGTCTTCCAAATTGTACCCGGCATATTGATATGAGCAATTGCCATATATCAGGGATCTGTGGATAGCAACATCAATTATCCCACCTAAGGGAAAGTCGAACACTTAAGAAAGGCCTGACCTGCAGTGCAAAGGCAGAGTGAGAGGAAAATAGTTACTGGATATGTCGTAACACATACACACACACACACACACACACACACACACACACACACACACACACATACACACACACACACACACACACACACACACACACACACACACATACACACACACACACATACACACACACACACACACACACACACACACACACATGCATTAGATAGATAGTAGATAGATTAGATGGATGGATGGATGGATGGATGGATGGATGGATGGATGGATGGATGGATGGATGAATGAATGTGTGCATGGATGCATGGATGCATGGATGCATGGATACATGGATAGATGCATGGATGAATGGATGCATGGATGGATGATGGGTAGGTAGGTAGGTAGGTAAATATCATAGGCATCCAAACACAGACTAAACCAGACTCACCAAAGGGGATAGAAAACATTTCATTGAATCCATTTCCAAAGTAAAGCCTAAAATCACTGTGAAATAGGGCCTCAGCTATTCTCCAAAGCAGTCAAACTTCTGTAGCTCAGCCTGAGCAGGGACAATCTAGTTTGTATCCTGCTTCCTTTGTGCATCTCCAGCCTAAAATCACTATTCCTTTACCTATTCACACATTGAAGAAGGTTTCTACCCTCTGTCTACTAGCAGGTTTCTTTCTGTTGGAGTTAATTGCCTCTTCCCCAATTTGGTCAACTTCTTCTCCCTCTTCTGGGATATCTTAACGGACCTGTGATATATTGTCCAATGCTTTCTTGGCACATTATGTGTTTACTTTGGAGACATTTAACACAACCATAATTTTCTAAGGTCATGGTACTTACCATAGAAACCTCATTTCCTAACACAGTTGGCATTCTATACAATATACCATTTTGTGACTTTCTGGGAAAATGTGAGCAAATATCCATTAACTCCAGATGCAGTAGTGATAGCAGAATAAGTAAGTAACTCTGCCCACATCTGGCTTAATGAAACAGTGAGTGTATTGGAGTTCTTTGAGGTATACAGTGAAGAGTTACTTACAGGATGATGGGTAACTCAAAGACAGCTGTATAACTGAAAAGTCCACCACACCACCTTCAAAGTTGCTTCCCTAGAGCTCACACTTGGCAACAGTGTTGAAATACACAGGCCATTCTTAAGATGATAGGGAAAGAGAGAGAATCTGCTGTCCAGATGGTATAAAATGGAAGTCTTGGAACTTGCAGCTTAGATGTGATCATGAAAGATTGGGATCACACAGAACAGACTTTCCACATCCTGTGGCACCTGGAATTCATGACACAAAGAAATTCAGTATAAGATTATTACTGGTAAAATGTAATAAGAGCAAATGACAGCAATCTGCCATTTTCCTGTATTTTTATTTTGTATCTGAATTCAATAAACTTAATCCCAACCCCCACCTCACTTTCGATGAGTTACCCACTAATCCAGCTTTGCCAGCCTCACTATTGGTATGAGGAGGCCAGGGGAGTAAGCCTTGAAGAGATAAGAATGAAAATTCGGTGCAGAGTGACTTTGTCAACCTGGGTCAGTCTTCTGGGAGGCTAATGCCAGGCAGTTCGTTGTCAACATATTTAAAACACATTGCAATTTGGGAAAGGTTTCCAGGCAACAATCAGTCCAATTCCAGGTGCACAATAAAGCTTAAGGTGTGACTACATAGGAACTTCTTTACAAAGTACAAGTGGGACCTAGAGAAATGGCTCAGCAGTTAAGAGCACTGGCTGTTCTTCCAAATTCCCAGCAACCACATAGTGGCTCACAGCCATTTGTAATGGGATCCAATGCCCTCTTCTGGTGTGTTTGGAGACAGCTACAGTGTACTCATGTAAGTAAAATAAATAAATCTTAAAAAACAATAACAAAACAAAACAAAACAAAATACAAGTGACCATGAGGGTATGTTCTATAGCTAAAAGACCTAGATTCTAATGTAGTCTCTGACTGATAGCATAGAGGTCAGCAGGCCATAAAGTACATGTGACAGCTCCCCTAAGGATGGGTAACAGTCTAGGGAGGGAAGAGTCTGGTTCAACTATTCAGGGAATCTGGGTGAGATGTACTTCTATAAGGTATGTTACATCTACCTCCACAGATGGCATAAAGGTCACCAAGTTATTAACAAAATCCACTCTGAGTTTTCTAGATTAAATTCACATATTTGATTTTTATCTCCTCCTCTGTTTGCCTAGCAAACACAAAGGTGTAACTAAGTTCAGATCCCACCACCCATGCAAAATGCCAAATAAAGCCAGGAAGGGTTACATAGATACCCATAACTCTAATACTGGGTAAGGGGTGCATATAGACAGTAGGATCACTAAACCTTGCTGGCTCCAGTCTAGTTCCATATTCAATAAGAACCCCTGTATCAAAAGAATAATACAGAGGGTGATAGAGCACAACACACAACATCTTCCTCTGGCCTCCACACCTCTGTGAACACTTGTATACACCTGCATACAAACCTGTGCATCAGCCAGGCAGTGGTGGCACACACCTTTAGTTCCAGCACTTGGGAGGCAGAGGCAGGCAAATTTCTGAGTTTGAGGCCAGCCTGGTCTACAGAATGAGTTCCAGGACAGCCAGGGCTGCACAAAATCAAAAACAACAACAACAAAAACAAAAACCTGTGCATCTGTGACACCTACACAAAGACTACTGTTGAAATATTGTCACAAAGGGTTTTAAATCCATGGGCTCCTATCCCTCAAACTCCTGAGCCTGCTTTCCACTTAGAACCATCTGTCTACACATAACTACGATTTTCTTTTCTTATTTTTTTTTGGGGGGGGGGGTTGTTGTTGGGTTTTTTTTGTTGTTGTTGTTGTTTTGTTGTTGTTTTTTTTGGTTTTGGTTTTGGTTTTGGTTTTTCAAGACAGGGTTTCTCTGTATAGCCCTGGCTGTCCTGGAACTCACTCTATAGACCAGGCTGGCCTTGAACTCAGAAATCTTCCTGCCTCTGCCTCCCAAGTGCTGGGATTAAAGGTGCCTGGCGATTTTCTTAACGTGAAGTTTCTGTGCCCCAGTGTAGGGGAATGCCAGGGCCAATAAGTGGGAGAGGGTAGGGTGGCAGGCATGGGGAGGGGGTAGCAACAGGGGTTTGTTTTTGTTGTTTTTGTTTGTTTCTTTGTTTGTTTTTTGGAGGGGAAATTGGAAAAAGAGAAATTTACATGTAAATAAAGAAAATATCTAAAAAAAAAAAAAAGAAAGGAAAAAGAAAAGGAAGATTCACTCCATACTGTGGGTTTGTGGCTTTTATCTCTATGCTTCCAACACATAAAGATCTGTTGCCCCTTTAACTATTCTTTCCTCCCTTCCTTCAGTGACTTTGTTTCCTCCTTTCCTCCTTCTTCAGTTAAGTAGGCATACACATTTTTTAAACAAATAAAAGAACGCCTGCAGCCTCCCTACCCTGTCATGCAGTGAACGAGCTTCCTGTCTTCGATGTCTCTTCATTGAGTCTCACAGAATGACAGGTCTCATTTTTCAACTTCTCATTCAGGACCAGTCAACTGCCATCAAGTTTCCTGTCCTGAATCCTGAAAACTTTGTCCGAAAGGCCAGTGAGCCCTTCTGATTATCAGGTTTTCTTAGATCCCATAAAAATTCCTCAGCGTTAATGGTGTTGGTCATTGTTAGCTCTGGGAAGTTTTGCCTTGTTAAAATAAATCCCTTTTTTTCCCAAAAGTGTGCATTGTATAATTTAAATACTCTTTTAAAATCTTCATACCAATGTTCCAAATTTATTATGGGAATGTTCCATAGAGGACTTGAAACCCCACTTCTGGGTACATTTGAAATAACTTTTCTGTCTTTATAATGCTCACCAGCTTTCCCTCTCTTCTGACAGAGCATGATGGCTCATACTCATGATGCTGTACTCATGTATGTTAAAATGTGACAATAAAATAAAATATTTTAAATAAAAGGTAGTAAAAGATATGTTTGGGTCTTTTAGATAATGAAATGGCACATCATGGTTTTAGAAATCTGTTGTTTTAAGCTAAATATTTAAGATTTTACAAAGATCTGATTTTATAATACTTTTGAAGAAATGCCATGTAAGTAACTAGCAGTAAAGGCATATATGTAACATTTGTGTTATATAAACTTATGTCTTTCTAGTAAACCACAAACAATAATAATGTAGTGTTACTTCTGGGAACAGTATTTGAATGTGGAACTGAAATGAGGTAATTGGGTGTGTTCATAAGACTTAGCAACACAGAACTCTGTGCGTAGCAGAGTGGACTAGCTTCTGTTTTGTCCATATTTCCCACTTTGACACACACTCACACACACTCACACACACTCACACACACACACACACACACACCTTTCATCCTCCCTCCCCCATTCTCATCTTCTTTATTCATTTGCTGGTCATAAGAATAGAAAGTCTACATTAGAGTTAATGGTCTTTCTCAAGGACATCTTTCTTTCCACAGTTCAGTCAGCTGCAAACTTGTAGTGATTCATGCAATACCATCGTTAGATATTTAATGGCTATACAAGCTGCAGCAGAGGCTTCCTAGCTAGCCACTAAAGCCATCTGTTTTCCAGTGCAGTTACATTGCATCCTTGCACCTCCACAGAGTTGGGTGATTGGCTCCTACAAGGTAGATTTCAAACCTGGCTCCTAAATAACCTATACCTGCTTCTCTACAAAGTCTTTTCCTTCAACTATAGGACATAAACCGGCATGGAAGCTCTGGAAAGCATATCTAAAATGGAGGTGCCGCATATAAACAGTGGCACGTATTACACAGTGCCCAAGTACCCAGGGTCAAACAAGAAGTCTGACAATGGAATTTGAAACTAGGATGTCAAATGCCTCTGAGGCTCAAGGTGCTAAGAAGCATCCAGGAGTATCTGCAATGAAGGATTCCTAAGCTAAAACCCTCTGCTTCTTCTTTATGACTCAGAAAGCTGTTTGGGGATGATAGCTTTGAATTAAGATCTATAAGACAGGGATAAAACTGCCAGGCAAAGCCACCCAAGAGACTTTCCTAGAAGAAGAAACAGGAAACACACAAGAAACCACTTCCAGAAGAAAGATTCCTTGAGCCAAATCAACTATGACTTCAGGACTGCTCTACACGAACTCCTCCAAAGGGTCAAAAAGGGTGACCTGGGTTTTCCTGCCCTGATGACTCACAAAATGGTAGACTATCTCCTCATTGTATCTCCTGCTCATGTGCTGAGCAGGAGGAGGATGGAAAAATGATCAAAGCTTCTGTTTGATTTCAATTCTGTTTGATCTATTTAAATCCAGAGTCTGGATTCATTTGCATAATCTGTTTTATTTGCAACTTACAAGTCTCCTAGCCTTTGACCTGTTCTGAATTTAATATAGTATGGCTGTTGTAAAATTTTTCACAGAATCTTTCTAATAAAATTGCATGTTTGTTGTTTTTAAAGCTGCCCCAGCAGATAAATCTAACAAAGTAAACTTATACAAAAATTATATTTCAAGTTTTTAAAAAATGCCCCACATACTTAATGAAATTTTAATAAGTCTTCCAACCTAAAATTGCAAATGAAAAACAAACCAATTTAAAACTTGAATTGGCCTTACAGGAGAATCTGTCTTTTCTAACACAGTCTGTAAGATTATATTAAGAACTGCAAATATTTTACACACCAGCCTGGTATAAATTCTAGTTAATAGTCACTATGAGGTTATTAATACTATACAGTATACTTGCTTTACTTTCTCTCTTTTCCTTATTAGACATACACAATTTCTATCTAAAAGCAAACTGGTATTTCTTCACGATCAGGATCTTTCTGGTGGAAGCAGGACACTAATTTCAAATGAATGTCTTCCTATGAATAGATTTAAATAATTTATATGTATTCTGTATTGTGTATGCATGTACAGCTACATGTTCATGTATATATATGTACATATTTGTTAAAACAAGAGGGGTTCTCATTCCACAGTCTACAACTATGATTAACAGTTAAATTTGAGTAGATAAACATGTTTGCTCTACTCCAAGTTTCTTTGGCTTGCCATCAGTTTAAAACACTTCACTATCCTCTGGCCTAGCTTGACAGCACTTGGCATTCAGTTTGTTTTTATTAGCCATACCACTTGGTGGCACTCTACACTGCTTCCATTTCTCAGGGAAGATGCCAATGGTTGTAGATATTTCAGTGATTAGTTAAGCTGAATTTCAATCATATTTTCTCTTATTCTAAGGTCATCCATCTGCCCAGGTGAGGAAGTATTTATTGTCCTGACCCAATATAGTTTTTGGTTTTCAATGTCTAAACTAGCTCAGATAGCAATCCCTTGTGGATTTATTATTGATTTGTTCATTCGAGAAACAGTCATTGAGGGACTTCTGTGTGGTAAGCCACTGGATCCGGAGATGAATTGAAGAACACAGCCATTTCCCAGGAGAACTTACATTATAACAGGTGAGCCAGGCTTGTACATATACAGAACTGTGAAGAGGAGACAATGTTATGGCAAGTGAATCAAGTAGACCAGGAAACAGAGGCTGTGGTATAATTGAATCAAGCTCAGATGTTCAGAGCATGTGTCTTGTCCATATGTATGGAATATCACATTGTAAGGAAAAGAACAAATCAAATACTTTTTGAAATAATAGAGAAAATGTTTATTAAGCTAAAATTCCCAAAGCAGGCAAAAAGAAAGAAATCGCATATGACCTTGAAGTCTCTTTTTTCACCAGCAGAGTCAAAAATGTTTTATATTTGGTATTCAGAGACATAATGTCAACACATACAGGCACACAGCAAATAAACTACCCTTCCCTTAATAAGAAACAAGTGTCTCAAAGGGCTGGTTGCTATCTATTTCAAGTGTCACTTCTCACAAATTTGACACACACACACTAGTGCATTCACAAACATGTCTACACACATATATAGATACATGCATATATACATGAGTAGGCACACACATATACATACATATATTCATGCACATACTTATGCACACATATACACAGATGTAACATATACACAAGCACTGATGTATCCACTCACACAGAGACACTTCAGAGAGTACGCCAATCACCCTTCTTCTGTCAATTCTGCATTCTCTCAAGCCATGCTGCTTGGGTGTTCTGCTGGATGGTGTGAAGTGGTGAATAGATTTAATCTTGGGAATGACAGATTCTGATCAATTTTCTTTGGAAAGTGATTCACAGAGAAAAGGATTTATTATGAGAGAAATTTCAGTAAAGAAATAACACTTAGGTGGAGATTATGCTCAGAAACAGAGAATAAAAAGTAAATTATAAATGGTTATAAAACAAAAAGGAAGAAAAGGAGGAGGAAGAAGAAGAAAAAGAAAAGGAGGAGTAGGAGGAGGAGGAAGAGAAGGAGAAGGAGAAAGAAGAAGAAAGGAGGATGGGAGGAGAAAATTCTGTTTCCAAGAAGAAATGCCTGAAACTGTAGAAGCAGGCAGTAAAATGGAATTATAGCAAGACTTCAAAGCCAACAAGTATTTGTCACTTGATTTATAGAGCAAAGTAAAACATGGTCTAGTCATAAGCAAAAATGATAAAAAAAAAAATGGATTCAGTAAAACCGAATAACTGTAAGAAAATACCTTACATGGGTCAAGAATTCACTTAAGAGTTGTTGAGACAAATTTTGAGGCTGTTTTTGGCCTCATACCTTTTAGAACATTACTTTTTTTTCTTTCAGCCATTCTCTTCTGCTTCATTGACCTCAAAGAGGTTCTAGAATTTATTATCCCATTATTTAAGTAATACACACTCTTAGAAAATTCTAAAGTAGAAAGAAACTGTCAGCAAAGATTACAAGAAACAGTTTACTCCAGGAATCTGAAATCACACGAAGGGAACAAAAGCCAAAAACACAGCCAATAAAACCACAGGGGAGCACCAAAACTCAGAAAACAGGGAGGAGAGTTTTTAAATCGTCCTTTGTCTAAAATAAAATGTTACTTAAGATGAGGTCAAAAATACAGACCACCAGTGAGTATGGACAGATGGTAACTGAGATACTACAAAAGCTCAGAAAGGGACTTCAGGAAAGACACTGTAGTCGGAGGCCCTTCCATCCAATTATTAAGCAGCTGATGAAACTTTCTGGTGGGCTAAGGGCATTTCTAGCATTGTGAAAGCAAGTGCAACTAATGTAACTTTCAGAGCTGAGAAAGTTCAGGAAGATAGAATGGCTATTAAAATGAATGTCACAGAAGAGAAGAAAAAAAAAAACTAAACAAATGGAATGATGTTTGCTTGTGGTCCCAGCAGTTGGGAGCTAGAGGAAGAAGGTCACTTTGTCAATGACATCCTCATCTGCAGAGGTGAAGCTGGGCTACATAAGCTTTGTCAGGGAGAAAGTTTAAAAAAGAAAGAAAAGAAAAAGGTAATTGCTGTTCTTTTCTAAATGCTAGAAAGTAAACACTCAGTGCACATGTTGGGTTGACGTAAGGATATAAAGGAAGAGAGCAGAAAATACTCACCATCATCAAGTACCTTACAAAGATACTCAGCAGCATTCCGGATGTATGAATCAAAGGCACATACTAAATTCTTCAAAGTCTAGGTGAACCTTCAGCAATAACATATGCCCCAGCAACTAAAAGAACAACATTGGAAATATTAAGAATGAAAATCGCTGTGTGTATATTACTCAAAGAGGACATATTCATCTGCAAAGCATCCGTGGAGTGACTTTAAAAATGAAGAAAAGAGAAATCTCACCCCTTCAAAGTCCATGCTACTGGAAAAAAATAAAGAGCAGGGACAAATAAATGTCAGTGCCAATCAAAACTTAAAGAAAAGATGAATGATACCATTTCATGGGCATTCTGTCACGTTCTACACTCTCTCCCCCTCCCCAGCAGCAGCATACAGAGAACCTAAACAGATCCCATAGGTGACTTGAGGCCACAAATTCTTCAAATGAGGTTTTTTTCATGAGCAGAGTTTACAAGAGGAAGTATACGTTTCTAAAATAAAGCCATTCATAGAAGATAGAATCTCTAGACATCAAACTGTGACTGATTGATAATTTTCTATCCTTCAAGGCAACTAACTTTTCCAACTGTGAGAAAACAGATCCCAAATGCAATGCAGGTTCTATTGGGACACAACACTCTCCACAGGAACTCTTGATCTTATGCATTGTTGGGATTTTTACAAATTCTTTTAGAACTCTAAACTAAACAAATTTCTGAAATATGGGATTCAATAGTCAGAGAAATTGTTATCAAGAGAAGTACATTGATAGCTAGTGTAGCACTGTTGGGAGACAGGGCTTTGAGACTGGGTCTTAAGAGGGGTAAATGTCAGCTGGGCAGTGGTGGCACACACCTTTAATCCCAGCACTTGGGACACAGAGGCAGGCAGATTTCTGAGTTCGAGGCCAGCCTGGTCTACAGAGTGAGTTCCAGGATCGCTAGGACTATACAGAGAAACCCAGTCTCGAAAAAAAAAACCAAAAACAAACAAACAAACAAACAAACAAACAAAAAAGAGGGGTAAATGTTTTGGTCAAGAAGGAAGATATCTAAAGAAGCCCACATCTTCGACTTTCTGCCACCTGTAACAGCTTCTGTTCCACATATTCTTATGGCCTCTCCTCTTACATAGGAGTTATGAGGCAATACAAAAGCTCTTAGCAGAATCTTTCAGAACTGCCAACCAAATAAAATTCCATGCCATTGATTATCTAGTCTTAGGTATTCTGTGAGAGCAATAAACAGCAACTGTGTGCCCATACCCTATTTAGGAGGCTCTGTACTCACCTGAAGCAACACCCTCTGATACGACAGGCATTTCTCTCTTACTATCTCCCATCTCATTCATCCATGCAAGGAAAACAGGGGTGGGGGGGGTGGGTGGCAGTGATGCTTTCTGATTTTCTGAAGCAAACTGCCCTGACATCATCTGAACCACATCAGAGCACACCTTAGAACCACCTGAGATGGAGAGGCTGAGATAGGAGTAAAGAATGTCCACCTGGCATGATGGCTTCAAATGGCAGGAGGCCATAATGTTGTACACTGGGCTCAGGACAAAGGCAGCTTCTGGCACCCTGTCCCCTACTATTTCAGCTTGAGCTCATGTGCTGTGCTACATTTCATTGGCTCTAAATACCTATGTTTAGTTTACCATGCTTGCTGGGAAGTAAAAGGCCAGAAGCTTTCTGAGTCATACCAAAAGCAAGGGGAACAGCCACAAAGATCTCATCTTCTTAACTTAACCCTTGTAGGGATCACAAAGTTTATTTAGGCAAGTGGAAGAGTGCTCTCAGACACTGCCTCAGAATTCCTCAATGACTTAGGGTGCTTTCATGTTCCTTGCATGGCAGACACACTCTGGTGCTCACGGACACTCAGGGTACAGTGATTGCCAAGCCCAATCTTGCTCTAGCATAGGAGACCATGCCTTCTGAAACCTCAGATTTATCAGATAAAAGACATTGGCAAATTAGTGACAACTCAGACTATTGTGCCCCCTACTAATGTGGAAATAGTTGTATTGTTGCTAGCCTCTGGAATACTGGGTCTCTCCTTGAAGTCCCTCTTCCTTATAGAGTACTGCACATTCTCTTTTAACTGAATGGATATCAAGTTTCTATCTAGGCTTCTTCTGTAGGACTCATCTTGTAGAATAAGCAAATTGTAATGCAATTGAGGAATAATGAAGAACTAGGAGGTAAGGCAGAATAAACACTTTGGGGCTGGACTATAGTATAGTTACAGAACACTTTCCTAGCTTGGAAGAGGTTCTGGAGTTCCATCTTTGGCATCACAAAACAAAAGGAATAATGATAATGAATCCTGCTATATTTTGTCTTTTCTCTGAGCTCAACACACAGTGTGGCAGCATTTGTGTGACGAGGCAACAAGCAGGGTAGCTCAGTCTGAAATGAATTGTTTTTATTCTGATTAATTATCAGTAAATATACTTAAGACTGGGACACAAAGGATGGCTTGAATACTTTATAGAAATGTCATGCTTCAGCCCTAGAATATATCACCATCAAGGCTAACTTACATGTAAATTGAGGTACAGGATTTCTTGTCTGACACCACCATCAAGCACTAGAGTTTCTGTCCCCCAGCCTTAAGCCTAGTCAGGCTGATTGGCTGGCATTTAATGGACATGTGTGACTATTCAGGTTGTGTCATAGGAGATCACATATGTTCTGCTAGGCCCTTTTTTCTGGCTGTTAACTCTTGGAATCCAACTACCATGTTTCAAAGAAGCACAGGATGTACTGCTATTAGAGGCCATGAGCTTCTCAGCCTCAGCTCCGCTAAGTAAAATGAGTTGAATCTACTTCCCATCCAAGTGAAGAGGCCACCTCAAAAGTTGGTCCTGTCCCTCCCTGCCAGGAGCTACTGGCTAAGACAGAGTGGAGCAAAAATGATCCTGTCTTGTGACACTGGGCTCCAATTGTCAATCATGAGCAAATGTTTTTAAATCAACCCTATAGGGTGGCCGATCACTTGCTAATAGATATCTGTACAAGCCAGCTGCATAAGAGTATAATGCACTAAGAAATTTCATAGTTCCAAAGCTAGAAAATTGCAAAGTTGAAGTGTAAAACAAAGGCTGCATGATGTATAAAACCAAATCATGAGGATAAGATGTGAGAGTTTTTCCTGTATTTGTAACTTATATTTCTTGAAATCAAAGGAAATTTGAGTAAAATACACTAAAATATTCACAATCTGTTTACCTTTAATAATAGAAACATAAAAATATGTTCCTTTATATTAAATTTTTATGGGCATTATAAGTATGTTATAATTTATAAATATATCCTCAAATATAACAATGAGAACTTATCAACGTCTTAAATATGCCTAGTTAAATCCAATTAGGTCTTTTATTAAAACTCAGAGATACTGCTACAGAGATCAAGATGGCTAGGAGGCTCTCCAGCTTCCTCAAGAACGCCTAAGCAAAGGAGGTGGAGCTGACTGTACCTATCACTATTGAGACTCTCGCCATAATCAAGCCCTCTCTCAGCCTCTACACTAAACATGTTGCCATGATTAAGCAGGATATATCCTACAATTACCCAGTGCCTGCTCAATGGGTATATGTCCACTGTTCCTAGCCTAAGGACCTTACAGACCAAGTTTTAGGACCTCTCAGTAATCCCACAGATGGAAAGGACTCCCTTCTTTATGACCTACAATAAAAATGAGAGGAGGAAACTCAGGCATGAAAAGTGACCTAACATGCTAATGGCCATGTTGTATAATCTAAGAAGTGTGATGAATATGATGTCTTGATTATAAAGGAGAAGTTTGTCCCTATTTGCCCAATGCCTTTTACATATTGTAAGCTTTTGGTTCAGAAGAATTTTGAAAATACAAAGAAGTTCAGATACACTGAAAAGCAAATTCTCTCCTCTGGAGGAGGATTCATATCTCAGCAGCAGCAGAAGTTTCCCCATGAGGAATGAGAAGGATCAAGGCATGTATGGCCTCTAAGAAGCATGGGGAAATTGTCACATCTGAAGGGGACTTGTCCTACCATCCTAAATGAAGGGCTTTCCATTTTCAAATGGCATGCAGTGCATTACTGCCCCCATGAAGCTACTGCTCTCACTACCAAATATTTTGTCCATATTCTCTGCTGAACACAGAGGGTAAGGCCCAACATCAGCCTTCAGCCTTATAGTCTTCAATTCCATGTAAGTGAAATTTGCAATGGCTGAGCAAAGATGACTGCCTCATGAATGGAAGCTTCATTCATGACCTAAAGTGTCTTTGAGATGAGTATGGAAGTTGCAATTGGTTGTGAAAACAAATTTGAACATTCACAATGGCATAAGCCTCTGTAGAGAAGTATTGTCATTCATTCAGTTGGGTGAGAACCTTGTCAGGGATTTGGAGGGCTACAGTGAGTAACCTCAAAGATATTCAATTACAAGCAACATTGGCTCTTTCAGGAAGATGCTTAGCTGTGCAATTGAAAATTGACACCAGAGTGAATTTGAAGGACTGAAAACAGAGGCCTTTCCTGGTCTTGCACTCTCCATGTGAGCCCTGATAGCAATGCCTCGGTTTCGAGAACAGAGAAGATAGCAGTGCTTGACTAACCTGGATAGTGGATGCCAACTCCCAATTGTGCTAATTGATTTCTAAAATGCACATCGTACTTGTGGGATGTAATAACTGGAGTATACAGAATTCACCCTTGACATCCTGAAAGTTCCTGGCAAGCTGTAGCTGGATGCTGCCTTCTACCACTGTCTGCATCTCTGCCACACTCACTCTTATACTACAGGTATATTTGGAGTTTGCTGTTGTGACTACAGATTTCACAGGATGCCACCATTCCAGATTCACTTCAGCTATCGATTTCAATTTTATTAGCTCTAAGTCAGTGAAATGGATTAGCAGGTAAAGCACTCACTGCCAAGATTAATGAGCAGAGGTGGAGTCCCAGAATCCACATGGTGGAAGGAGATCACCAACTCCTGCAACTCCTTCTCCTCTAATCTCTACATGTGTGCACATGAACATACCTGTACTCACAAAAGAAAATTGAAAATATAATGTTGAGGGTGGAGAGCAGCTCAGCAGTTAAGAGCACTTATTGCTCTTGCAGAGGACCTTAATTCAGTTCACAACACCCACATAGCATCTCACAAACAAAGAAACTTCAGAGAAAGCTGTAAATAGATTTATAAAAATAATGAAATTAATATTGAATATTTGTTTTCCTCAAAATACCATTTATGTGGTATGTCAACAACAGAGGTAATTAAGGAACAGATTAAAAATCATAAATTTCTGTGGAAAATAATGATTCTATTAACATTATATTGTAATCCTAAATATCAATAAATAGACCTATTCATTTTATTTTTCTTTGATACATATGTATACCATCTAATGTCTCAATTTTGAACATAGTTTTTAAATCAAACTATTTTATTTATTATTTACATATTGTTATAGTTATTTGTAAATCTCATTTTTATTCCCTCTTTACTTTTGAAAAGTGCCCTACAAGTTATCCAACCATTCAATTTTAATCAATATGATGATCTTCCTTCTACAATTCTTCCCAGAGACCAAGAAAGTTGAGGGCAAATATTTTATTAAATTTCTTATAAAGCTTAGTTCAAACTGTCACTTAAATGTCTTGCTCACACTTAGAGAAGAAATGTTTTCAAGGTCTCAGACAAGCTACCTCTCCTCACTTCACTCCTGAAGGTGGTGTCCTATTAATCTGTGCGCATGACAGAAAAATGGTGGTCTGCCTCCTTTACCCACTAGGGGACTTCTTAGAGATGCTCCTTGCCATTTGGTTGCTAGGCACCCACAGGCTCATGTTTATTTGTTGAGCTGGTTAAGATTTGATTGTCCTGGGTTTGCTTCAGCTACTCCAAGGAAATGAAAGGATAAATTTAGTCAACAGTTGCCAGGGTTGCTACAGCTGTTCAAGAATTCAGCAAGACTTCTAGGCTCATTCATCTATCCTTCAACCATAGTTCCTGAAATGCCTATCTTGAGTTGAAGTGTGATGGTTTATATACTGTATATCTTACTGTGTGTGAGCACCTCATACTCATGTCCCTGAGAGTCTAGTGCCCATGTGCCTGTATATCTATTAATAAACTACTGTTATACAACCAAACTTTTGCTCAGTGCTTTTTCAACCTTCTTAATGCTGTGGTGCTTTAATGCAGTTCCTCATGTTGTGGTGACCCCAAAACATAAAATTATTTTCATTGCTACTTTATAACTGTAATTTTGCTACTGTTATGAATTATAGTATAAATATTTGTGTTTTCTGATGGTGACCCCTATGAAAGGGTCATTTGGCCCTCCAAAGGGGTTACAATCCATGGGTTAAGAACTGATAATTTAGAGTAATACCTTCGGTGAAAAGTGGAATACTAGAAACAAGTTAAAGATTTGAGAGAAAAGTAGAGTAAGGCTGAAGGAAATTATAAATATGGTTGTAAAAACCACCATGCCTCCAGAGACTGCAGCCCGATCCCCTTTGTGTCCAGACCATGGAAACTTCACAAAAGTTGCGAAATAAATGCTTGTTTCTTAGGAGGAGCTTGAGGTCAGAGGCATAGAGACTGATTGATTCCCAAAAGTGTTTTTAAAGATGCAGTGAATATTATTAAAAAGGTAAAACATGGATTTTGGCAACCAAAAGAAAAGGATGTACTTTGAGATATGGAGACACATTATTTCAAACCTTACACTATTTCAGATGACCATATTTTTATACTAAAATCAATAGCAACTGGTTTTTTTTCAGGCCCTAAAAGCTTGGTTATTTGTATGCATTTTAAAATTCTCCTACAATAATTTTAGGAGCACTTCATACTAAATATTCACTTCTCCCCCTTTATAGGAAACTGATATTTTTCTTAGTCTTGTGCATATGTAGTCTACTTTAAAATTCACTGTTACATGTGTTTTCATTTACACACTGATCCAACTTGGGCTGCTGTATTTCAGTTGATTTCATAGGTGGACTAGACGCGCACTCCCACTACCAGGATCATGTTGAGTTAAAGCCTGTTAAACCTGTAAGTAGAGGTATACAGTGTGCAAAATATTAATCTGTCTAACCTGGCCTAAACTAACCAACTGTGGGGGACTTTGGACCTTCTACTCACTACTGCTTTAATCTTGACTCATATTAAAACAACTTTCCATATATAACCCAATGTCATTCTTACTCATTACAGAAAGGATTTGGGGTAGATGATGTAGCATGTACTTCTTGTCTAATTTTTCTCATCAGCAGTTGACTGCACTTGTAAAAATATGATCATTTATTCTACAGAAATTGTCAACTTGAATGAGTCTCTGGGCACAACAGCAGAGTAAAAAGGGGTAGGGAGGGGTTGGGATTATTGTCCAGGCTTATAGAATCCAGATATCTTACTCAACATGTCTAAAACCTACATCATCTGTCATATGGCTTCATGGGAGAAGGATGGATCATTATGGGGATGAGGTAATCTTCATGAAGCACAGCTTATATGAGCAGTTGCTTCTAATTTTTATTTATACTCATAGTTATTTATAATAAAAGAAAACCCTTTCAGAATAAGTTTATTATATTCCTTGAAGACATGGAAAAAGTTGACAATGAAGTGACCCCATAGAACTCTTCCAGTTTCATATTCAGGACAGAATCTTGGCCACTGGATTGATAAAATCTTAGCCTGTAAGGAAAGAGACTTGGTGACTCCGCTCTTAGGAAACTCAAAGTAGAAACAGACAAGCATACAAAATAACAGCTGTCATATGCTAGCTAGGTTGCCTACAACTCTTAGTTAATTATTGTGAAATGTATATTTATAGTATTTCCATTTTATGAGTAAGGAAATTGAAAATCAACAAAAAATTAGAGAGCTTTCTAATAAATTGAAGAGCTGGCCTCATCCTTGGATAATGGGAGGTTATCTAACCTGACTGAATAGACATGTTCATATGGACTTCCCATACATTCAGCTCAACTTTACATAATGTGATAACAGAGACAATACTGTGAAGCTATTGCTGGTATGCAACCACACAGCACAGGCTTCACTGCTGCCTTGTTGGTACAGTCAAATGCAGTCAAATCTTCACTGCTCTCCTAGCACTTCTGAGGGCTGTGAAGTCCTGAAGAAGCTACAGAGAATTAGTTATCACAAGCATAACTCACACACCAAGTCATCATTTTCCCATCACATGATATACATTTAAGAAGTTTTGAGTTCTTAAATTAAATCCAAATTGAAAACATCTGCCCTAGATAACACTCCAAGACCAGTCATCACTTCATTACATATGCTTTTGAATGATACAAGTGAGATGCTCCAAACGTTGGTGTTTGTGGGTTGGGGAATTTGGCCAGGGTTATAACAATTAGCAGGATGTTATGTGCACTGGAAACAAAAGAGAACAAAACAAAGCCCAGTGATAGCTGGGAAAGCCTTCATATATTTGATATAAGATAAGAGGATGATTAATGGACTCTTTAATCTTACCATGAAAAAAAAAAAAAAACTCTACAGAGAAATAGCAGTGTGAAAAATGCTGCTGTGTAACATGGCATATTAGGGAGTTATTAAGAACTCCAATTGATTAATGTTGATAATAGAAGTCTCCTTTCTTGGGGGACTTTAAAAAATAGATTATTAAATACCTGTGCATCACTCAAAGTGCATGTGGAATGTCCAGGGCAAGTGACTTCCTTTTATGTTCTCTGAAGTCCCTTCCTCTCTGGGAATCGAGAGCACATAAAACATCCTCTTAAGATTACCTACCAGGCTTTGATCAAGTCCTCGGTCTCCTCAAAGGATTTTCTCACTATCCTGGTTCACTTTTGGACCTGCACCACTTCACTGGAGCATTAGCATAAACTACCAGCTACAAAAAGCTACAGAACAAGGCTCTGCTTTGACATATTATGCTTATTATCACGTCATATGAATGTGGAGAGCCTTTCAGCCATGAAAGGGATGGGAATCTGAAAAATCAAACTGAGCTTGAATTGAAATCATTGTGCATAGAACTATGTAGGAAGTCAGTATCTATTGCTCCCCAGTATGCAAATGCTTTAGCATCGCTCTAGTGCACATCTGTCACATGCTTGGCTTCTTTTGCTAAGGCTTGTTATATTAGATTGCAATATACCTAGCACACTGGTAGCATAGTATGTACGTGTGCACACAGACACACACACACACACACACATACACACACACACACACATCATCATCATCATCATCATCATCATCATCATCTTAGTGAAAAAGCCAGTTTTCTGGACTAAATTGGCCAAGAAGAGAGTGAATGCTCAGCTGATTTTAAACTTTCATTAAGGCTCTTTCATTTACATGGAGTATAAAGCCACATTTCCTGAGGAAGCCTCTTTATTGAGAGATTCAAAAGAATTATCAGCATATTCTCAGACACCTGTACAAGAACAGGTGCCTTTCTGTTGAAGAAGAATTGATAAAAGCTAACAGCCATTTGCAAGCAGCACTATACAAGTAACTGTAAGAAAGATTCCATATGCCTGTATCAGCATCAACTTGTGTGAATATATATAGCCGAGAGCACTTTTGATGGGGATGATGTAGCTCACATATAAGGCTGGCTTTTTTCTTCTTTCTTTTTATAATAATGATGTCAAGCCCCACTGATTAAGTACATCAGTCTAATTCAATTTGTAGTCATTAATTGATTAGCTGCAATGATGTGAACCACTCACTGCCCTGGGAACTGAGGATAAAAAGATAAAAAGCAGTTGAGCATTGGCGTCTAATGCTGATCACTGGGGAGGGGAGACCTGAATAGAAAACACTAAGCATAAAGTAATATTCCCATGATAATGTTTTGTCAGAAGGGAAATGGCTACACTTCCCTTAGTAAAGAGAGGTTTCACTGGGAAATGTAATGACACTTCTCAGTGTCATTACACTGAGAAGACATGGTCTTTATAAAAATAAGATGGAGTCCAAGTTTGGTGGCACACACTTGTAATCCCACCATGAAGAATGCAGAAAAAGGAGAGAATTTCTGTGAAATCAAGTCCAGCCTTGGCTACAGAGTGGGAATGTTAAATTAATTAATTAATTAATTAATTAATTTTAAAAAGATAGGTGAATGAGGAAGACATTCAATGTCAACCTCTGATGTCCTGAAACAAATGCATAATGTGCATGAACACACACACATGTGTATTCACACATGCATCTTCCATACATAGATATGAAACATTTTCAATGGTTGTCTTCTGAGTGGGGCTTACAAATGTGGGAGGAAGGCTGGAGTCAGCTTATGCTGGTGCCCATCATCTTGCCATGGCTGACAATTTGAAGTTAGCATGGCCTCACACTAACTCTCAGAAGGGTGTGTCCCAGGACTTCTCTGACCACTGCTCACAAAGGATTTTCTCTCTACTAAAGGCAAAGAGCAAGAACCACTCTGGCCTAAGAGGACCAAGTCAAGGCTTGGAGAGGGCAGTTGGGCTTTGAAGAAGCACTTACATATTGAACCAGTAAGAATAGCAAGAAAGAAAGGGATATCCAAAGTAAATTTACCTTTGAGAAAGAAACTAGTAGAGCATAAAATCATATATGACAGTGAGATGCAATTTCAGAGAACAATATAATGAGTGACTAAATTAAAGTTTGTCAAAATCGTGATGTGTATTTCCGTTCAAAAGGCAGCATCTGGATAACAGGAAAATTAACTTCCATGTAGCAGTAATTCTTCACATAAAAGTAATTAGACCAAGGCAGTTTGTCAAAGAAAGATAGCAGCTGAGTTCCAGACCTGTGATGTACAGCAGAAGTGGAGTTAGATCAGAATCTGTTAGAAGTCATCCAAGAGGAAGATGCCCATGGCTACAGCTTAGAAAGATTTGATGAGATATTTATTCCAAACTTGCCTGCCACTTTTTAAAAATCTTCTTCTAAGATTTCCAAAGGAGAACTTGACTTTTCTGTAATCTTGACTTGTCTGATTGCCTTTGCTGGAAACTAATTTTTCTTCACAAGAATTGCAATGTTAGCCGGGCGGTGGTGGCGCACGCCTTTAATCCCAGCACTTGGGAGGCAGAGGCAGGCGGATC
>NW_022196896.1:17189261-17247050 GCF_008632895.1 Mastomys coucha
AAAAAAAAAAAAAAAAAAAAAAAAAAAAAAAAAAAAAAAAAGAATTGCAATGTTACACGACCACTGCTGATTGAGTGGCCCCTATTGCCTCTAAGTGCTAAATGTCAGAAGCAGCTAATCCCTATTCAAGACACTACTCTGGCATGCTCTAGGTAGATACAGTCATTGCCTGTCTTTTGTTCTGTTTTGTCTTTCTCCAAAAGTCCAGACAAATGCCAAGAAGAATATGTCTATTTGGTCTTCCTTAAGAACATTATTTTTCTATCAGTAATAATACTGTTGTGAATCGTTTCCACACAAGATCATTTTAGATTTAGTGTTTTGATTTAGCTCTAACTAGTAAGACAGATCAGGTGTACAACCACAGTGCCAGGGGTGGGGGAGATGGGTAAGAAGATGGAATAATGGATTTTCACATTCTTATTTAAAAAAAGAAATGGCTGACACCACTTCAGCCAGGAAAACAGGTAGGCTGATACCAGACCTTCACTTCTCTGTTTGCTCCATCAAATCAAATCCCCAGTCTCATACCCAGCTCTGCAGCAGAATACATTCTATAGATGCCCTTGCACCTTGTCTCTAGTGGCTCCCACAGATCTTCCCCTCCTAACCTCTGCCCTTCAACTCATTGCTTTGCCCCACCCCCCAACCCCACCAGGAACTCCCTGGGAATCCATAGAGAAGTAGGTAAGTTAATTGCAGATCTTCACCTCTCCCTCTGCTCTTCCAAGTGCAATCCTCCAGTCTCATCTCTCCCCTGTAACAGAACAGCTGCTGCAGCCTTCCTTCCTTCCCCTTCTGCACCCATCTCCAGTGGACCACACAGATTTTCCCCTCCAAATTTCTCACTCACTCCAGCAGACACTCCTTGGGGACATACCACACTGACTAGGGAAGCAAGTAGGCTAACTGCAAATCTTCACATCCCCCTCTATTCCTCTAAGTCCAATCCCCCAGTCTCATCCCCAGCCCTTTAGCAAAACTTCTGCTGTGACCTCTCCATACTGTTTGTCCTCATTCCAGATCCTTGTGGAAGATCCTGCTTTTTTTTCTCTCTTGTAAAGCTCCTTCAATGCCTGCAACCATTCCATATTCCTAAGTCTCATGTTCTAATACCTAGAAATACCTCTTACCTGGAACCCCCCACTGCCCACAGTTATCAGAAACTAAGAGGACTTTCCTACAGGCAACACGCAGCCATGAAAAGTTCCTAAGAACCAGAAAGGAAGCAAAAGCCAAGGGACAAAAAAATTCACCCAACAAAGAAAAGTCAGATATAATCATCTGGAATTACAAGCCTCCTAATCCCAGATGCCTAGACACCAGTGTCAAAACATAATCAATATCAGCCAGGGCAATATGACTCCACTAGAGCTGAGCAGCTCTAACACAGCAGACTCTGAATATTCCAACATGGCTGAAACACAAGAAAAGGACCTTAAAATAGGCTTTATGAATATGATCAAGGTCCTTAAATAGGAAATGAATAAATATTTTAATTAAGCCTATGAAAACCCATGGAAGGAGTTGCAGAGACAAACTATGGAGCAGAGACTAAAGAAAGGACAATCCAGAGACTGCACCACCTGGGAATCCTTTCCATATTCAATCATCAAATCCAGACACTATTGTGGATGCCAGCAAGTGCTGGCTGACAAGAGCCTGATATAGCTGTCTTCTGAGAGGCTCTGCCAGTACCTGACTAATACAGAAGTAGAGGCTCACAGCCATCCATTGGACTGAGCACAGGGTCCCCAAGGAAGGGGCTAGAGAAAGGACCCAAGGAGCTGAAGGGTTTGCAGCCACTTAGGACAAACAACAATATGAACTAACTAGTACCCTCAGAGCTCCCAGGGACTAAATTACCAACCAAAGAGTACACATGGTGGGACTAATGGATCCAGCAGCATATGTATAGTAGAGGATGGCCTAGTCAGTCACAAAGGGCAGAAGAGGCCCTTGGCCCTGTGAAGGTTCTATGCCCTAGTATAGGGGAATACCGGGGCCAGGAAGATGGAGAGGGTGGGTTGGTGAGCACAGGGAGGGGGGAGGGAACAGGGTTTTTTGGTTTTGTTTTGTTTTTTGTTTATTTTATTTTATTTTATTTTTCGGAAGGGAAACCGGGAAAGGAGATATCATATGACATGTAAATAAAGAAAATATCTAATAAAAAATGTTGTGGAAAAAAATAAAAGAAAACACAAACAATGAAAAGAACCAAATAAAACCAATCAAGACCTGAAAGTAGAAATAGCTTTTTTAAAACTGAGGGAAATATGTAAATTTAAAATTTATGAATTCAAACAGGAACTGCAGAAACAAGCTTCATGAATAAATTGAAGAGATGGAAGAGAGAATCTAAGACATTGAAGATATGATAGAAGATTTGGACATACTGGTCAAAGAAGAGGTTAAATCTAAAATACTCCTGGTATATAAGGCATCCAGGAAATGAAAAGACTAAATCTAAGAATAATAAAAATAGAGGAAGGAAAACAAACACAGGTAAATGGCATAGAAAATATTCTCAACAAAAACTTAAAAGAAAATTTCCCTAACCTAAAGATGAAGATGCCTATCAAGGTACAAGAAGCATACAGAATACCAAACAAAACAGTACAGGAAAAATGTCTTCTTAGTACATAACAACCAACATGTTAAATGTACAGAACAAAGTAAGAATATTAAAGCTATAAAGAAAAAAGACCAAGTAACATTTAAAAGCAGACCTATTAAAATTATGCCTGACTTCTCAATGGACAGTCTGAGACAACACATGACATAGCAGACTACTATACCCAACAAAGCTTTTAATCACCACAGATAGAGAAAATGTGATGTCCCATGATAAAAAACAAATTTAAACAAAACCTATCTACAAAACCAGCCCTATTAAAGATATTAAATAGTAAACTCCATCCTTAATATACAGACATTAAATAATCCAAAACTAACAAAATCAAAAGAAGGAAGGGTCAAGAAATAAACACACACACATGAACACACACACACACACACACACACACACACACACATGCACACCATCAGCACCAACAAAAATTTCACAGGAATCATTGTTCATAGACATCTCTTTAAACAGCAAAGACCACAATCCCCTAATAAAAAGACAGAGACTAACAGAAGGCTTTCAAAGACAGCTTCCATCCTTTGGCTACATTTAAGAAACATGCCTTAACATTGGTTCCTTGCATCAACAAGATTGACAAAATTTGATAAAAGGCAGAGAGAAACTATCCAAATGAACAAAATTAGAGATGAAAAGGAAAACATAATAACAAATACCAAGGAAATCTAGGACATGCTTTAAATAAGGACATGCTTTAAAACCTTGTACTTCACCAAGTTGGAATATCCAAAGAAATAGATAATTTTCTGGATTCATAACATTTCACAAAGTTCAGTCAAGATCAAATATGCAATTTAAACATGCCTATATCCACTAATGAAATAGAAACAGTCTCTCAACTTAAAAAAAAAAAAAAAAAGCCGGGCGGTGGTGGCGCACGCCTTTAATCCCAGCACTTGGGAGGCAGAGGCAGGTGGATTTCTGAGTTCGAGGCCAGCCTGGTCTACAGAGTGAGTTCCAGGACAGCCAGGGCTACTCAGAGAAACCCTGTCTCAAAAAAAAAAAAAAAAAAAAAAAAAAAAAAAAAAAAAAAAAAAAAAAAAAAAAAAAGCCCAGAGTTAGATGATTTTACAGTAGAATTCTACCAGTTTTTTAAGAAGACTTAATGCCATTTCTCCTCAAATTATTCCATAAAATAGAAACCAAAGGAACATGGCCTACTTTATTTTATGAGAGCAGAATTACTTTGATACCCAAACAATATAAAGGCTTAATAAAGAATAAGAATTATAGCCTAATTTCCCTTATGATCATAGGAGCAAAAATATGCAATAAAATACTAGCAAATCTAATCCAAAAACTTATCAAAAAAGATCATCCATCATGATCAAGATGCTTAATCCCAGAGACACAAGGATGACTTAGCATAGGTAAATCAACAAATGTAATCCACCATATAAACAATTTGAAAGAAAAAAAAAAACATGATGATCTCATTCGATGTGTAAAATGTCATCAACAAAATACAATACCCCTTCATGATAAAGTCTAGAGAGATTACAGATGCAAGGAACATACCTCATCATATTTATTATGGCAGTTTACAGGTAGTCCATAGATATCCTCAACTTAAATGATGAGAAACTCAAACCAATTCCACTAAAATCATAAACAAGGCAAGGTTGCCCACTTTGCCCATAACTAGTCAATATAGTACTTCAAAACTTAGATAAAACAATATTAAAATTGAAGAAGAGCATGGGAATACAAATTGGAAAGGAAGAAATCAAAGTATCACTATTTGCAGATGATATAATGATATACATAAGATACCCAAAAAATTCTATCAGGGAACTCGTACAGTTGAAAAACTCTTTCAGCTAAATGGCAGGATACAAAATTAACTCATAAAAATCAGTAGCTGTCCTATATATATAAATGATCAATGGTCTGGGAAATAAGTCAGAGAAGCAACATCTTTTACAATAGCCTCGAGTAATATAAAATATCTTAGAATATCCCTAACTAAGGAAATAAAAGACTTGCATGATTAAACACTTTAAGACATTTAATCAAGAAATTGAAGACGATATCAGAATGTGGAAAGATCTCCCATGCTAATAGATTAGTAGGATTAACATTATAAAAATGGTCATCCTGCCAAAGCAATCTATACTACAGATTCATCACACCCTGCATCAAATGTCCAACACAACTCTTCATAGATCTTGAAAGAACAAATTTTAGCTTTATATGAAAACATATACATGCACACACATACACACACACACACACACACACACACACACACACACAAACACACACATACTCACATACTAACTCAAACAATCCTGAATAATAATGGAAGTGCTAGAGGTATCATTTTTTCCAGATTTTAAGTACTTCTACAAAGCTATCATAGTAAAAAACAGCATGGTAATAGCAAAATAATCAGACACATCAATCAATGGAATTGAATTGAAGACCCAGACATAAATACACACACTTATGGAAACCTGATATTTGATAGAAGCCAGAAATACACACTGGAAAAAAAAAACAACATTTTCAACAAATAGTTTTGGTCAATTTGGATGTGTGCCTATAGAAGAATGCAAATAAATCTATATTTATCACCTACACAAAACTCAAGTCCATATAGATCAAAACCCTCAACATAAAACCAGATACACTGAGCCGAATAGAAAAGAAAGTAGAGGATAGCCTTGAAGTCATTGTCAAAGGAGAAGACTTTCTAAACAGAATACTAATAGTGCAGGCATGAAGATCAACAATTAATAAATGAAACCTCATGAAACTCAAAAGCTTCTGCACAACAAAGAATGCTGTCATTCAGACTAAGAGACAACCTACAGAATTGGAAAAGACTTTTTACCAATTCTATATCCAATAGAGGACTAATAGAACTTGAAGAACTGCATATCATGAAAACAAATATCCCAGCTAAAAGTGGGGTACAGACCTCAACAAAGAATTCTAGAGGAACCTCAAATGTCTCAGAGATGCTTAAAGAAATGTTTAACATCCTTAGCTACCAGGAAGATATAAATCAAAACTACTTTGAGATTCCATCATATACCTGTTAGAATGACTAAGATCAACAAAATCTTCCTGGTGAGGATATGGAGTAAGAGGAACACTCCTCCATTGCTAGTGGGAGTGGAAACTTGAACAACCACTTTGGAATTCAATGTGGCAGTTTTTCAGCAAGATTGACTCAAAACCCAGCAATACCAGTTATAGACATATACCCAAAGGACACTTCATCCTACCACAAAACACTTGCTAAACCATGTTCATTGCTTACAGCAACATACCAATTTCCTAACCCAGAACTGGAAACCTAGATGTCTCTCAGTAGAAGAATGATAAAGAAAATGAGGTACAATTACATAACAGAGCATTATAGAACTGTTTTTTAATGATATTATGCAATTTGCAAGCAAAATGGATGGAACTAGAAAAATATTATCCTGAGTGAGGTAACCCAGACCCAGAAAGAAAAGTATAGTATATATTTATTTATATGTAGATAGTAGTTGTAAAGTCAGTGATAAGCAAGCTGCCATCAAGAGAATCAGAGAGGCTAGGCATAGAGTAAGGGAGTTGAGGGAATAGACAGATCTAGTTAGAAAAGGGAAATAGAATAGACAGATAAAACTTCAAAGGGCTTCAATAGTATTAAGTTAGGAGAAAGAGAAGTTGTGAAAGGGAATGGGGGAGAAGAGATAGCTAAAATTAAGGGTTATGTGAGGGGTAGAATATAAACATAATACAGTAAAAACTTCCTAAAATATATATGTGTATATAAAGGAGGTTTAAATGAAATTGCCAATAGTGGGGGGGTGGGAGGGGAGAGAGCTCCAACTAAGTATCACTTGTCACCAAACAAAGTATCCCTTATTGGGATTAGGGTACATTTAATTGAGTTGTTCTTTAAGGGGACTCCTCAGAAGTCCCCAAGCAACCCTGGTTGTTGCCAATACTTTATGTTTCCCACAAACTGACAGCAAGGCCCCATTACTGAAGACAACACCTATACAACTCACTGAACAGGAAGATGTTGAGTTTGTGCCTACACAGAGCCTTCACACCTACATTCCAGAGTCTTTGAAACAGGAAGATACTGCACATGCTATTAAAGGACAAAGGGAAACACCAAGCTAGCCACAAAGCCCTTGATCTAAATGGAACAGAACCTACAAGATATGTTAATGCAATAGTGTCACAGAGCTTGTGGGAGTAACCAACAAATAACTGATTTGACTTAAGCCCCAGTTCACAAAATGGAACCCATACCTGATACTGCCTGGGTAAATAACAACCAGAGACTACATAGAGTAGAGACCTAGGTAAAACTAAATAACACTGGTCCACAAGAAGAAAAAAATGTGATACAATGACTCTTAATGACTTTCTGCTATACTCACAGAGTAACACTCATTCGGTGGTCATCAGAGAAGCTTTCTGTTGCAGCAGATGGGAACAAAATATAGAAACCCACAGCTAGACATTAAGCAGAGAATGAGAGACTTTGGAATACTCAGCCATAAACAGGATGTCTCCATCAAATCTCGCCCTTCAGATCTCTGGAAACACCACAGAAGAGGAGGCAGAAAGAATATGAGCCAGAGGGATGGAGAACACTAAGAAACCAAGGCCCTTTAAATCAACATGATCAAAGCTCATATGAACTCACAGAGACTAAGGCAGCAGATCCTCTTCACTTTTATTATGGCTTCCAGTTTACTGTTTTTTCATGGGATTCATAAATGTGAAAAAGAATGGGTCTTTGATTCATGTGCCTTCTTAGGTTCTTTTTTTTTTCTGTTGGTTTACCTTGTCCAACTTCGTTGTGATCGTTTTTGTTTTATCTTATTATGTTTTATTTTAAAATGAGTGTAAGAAAGAAAGAAGAGAGAAAGGGATGGAGGGAAGGAGAGAGAGAAAGAGGAAGAGAAAAGGCAGATAGGAGAAAGGAAGGAAGGAAGGAAGGAAGGAAGGAAGGAAGGAAGGAAGGAAGGAAGGAAGGAAGGAAATAATGAAATCTATCCACTAGGGTAATGGTTAACAACTAAACTGTCATTTACCCCTGTTTGGAGAGAGCAAATAAGCTTTCTCCAATGAAGGGACACGGAGTATATCTCATGCCTTATGTAAGGGCATGTCCCATGTTAAGAAGTAGTTGATCAACATATAATACACTCCATAGCTTTTTGTGTGGTTTTATTTGGTTACAGTTTGGTGAGGTTTTTTTGGTTTTGTTTGTTTGTTTGGTTGGTTGGTTGGTTGGTTGGATATTGTCTTCTTTTGAGTGGTTGACTTTTTATGTTGTTTTCTTGATTGGTAGGGATGTTGTATTGGCTTTTCGTTTGTTTATTTAGGAAAGAGATAAGGTTGTATAGGTAGGGAGTGAGAGAGGATCTGGTAGAACAGGTGGGTTGGGAAGAATATGGCCAAAAATATATTTAAATTTAAAACTGTTTTAAATAAAAATATAATAGAAAAGAAAAACTTGCAGTAACAGTCAGCAATAGTGGCTTAAATAGACTAAAGATTAATACATAATAACTGTCCTTAACATAGTCTGGATTTATCCTTGCTTGCTCTTCGCAGCTAGTCAAGATGTGTAAAATATACTAGCTCTGTCCTCTGTGGTACACAGAGCACTCTTACCTGAGATCTCTTCCTAGTGATAGCTGTCTCATTCTTTATATTGCAAATCATGAAATCCCACTGACTGAGAGCCACATTAGCCCCTGGAAATGGAAGCAGTTTTAGAAACATTAGCTTTTAAGAACTATCTCAAGGGCACTACAACTGCAACACATTCAATGCAGTCTTAGTTGTCCCAAAAGAGAGACAGGATTTCCAGTATATAAACCACAAGGATAGCTTTATCTCAGCGCCTTGCCCTCTCTGGCTTGGGAACTCTTTTCTTCTCACGGGCATTAATAACCTTCTCATTCATTGTGAGAAGGGGTTACACATTGTTATGACTACTGTATATATACATATATACATATATACACATATAAGTATATATATACATACACACACATATATATGTGTACATATATATATGTGTACATATATATATATATATATATATGTACACATATATCCCAATGTGGTCACTACAACTAAAGATCAGTCAACTATCCAATTCTCTCTAGGGATTCTGCCATCCTTTATCTGACATTGAGATATGAAACCTCATTCTCTGTGATATGAACCCAATTCTTACCCAACTGAAGACATTACCATGCTTCCACAAATATAAGGCCATATCCTACTGTACAAATTCATATTTCTGTTCACAGTCATTTTCAACTACTCTATTTGTCTACAGAGCATTTTAGGTCAAGAATCAAGTTTCTACTCATGCCACACAACCATTCATCTTTTAAAGTTCAGTGTGTGTGTGTGTGTGTGTGAGTGTGTGTGTGTGGTCTTAGCACAGTAAGGTGTCAACCATGCTGGCCTAGAATTCAAACTCTTGCCTCTTTCGTCCTGCAATTAAATGGGTGCACCACTACACCCCTCTCAAAGATCAGTTCTTTACAACTGTGTGTGTGTGTGTGTGTGTGTGTGTGTGTGTATGTGTGTTGCACGTGTACTATGTCAGACATATTGAGGCCAGAATACAGTTTGCAGAAATCTTCCTTTGCTTCCACCATCTGGGTTTGAATTACATTAAAAATACTATTCCAAGTCTGTGGGAAAACAATACTAGAAATAACAGAAGGAAGGGCAGATCTCACACACACACACACACACATCAGACACAATACCAAGAAACTTAGAAAACAAGTAGAAAGAAAAAGTGTTACAAGCCTACCAGGAATATATTGAACCAGCATCATTGTCGTGTCATCTGTTTTTTCTCTGCCATTGGAGGCTGGGTTAATTGAGCCATTGTTAAACTTCCTTCGTGCACCTATTTAAAAGCAAGGACGAGAGGAGAGACATGAGTTTAAGAATCCAAAGTCAGTACCTAGACCTATTGCTCACTCGTAACAGTTTCTGTGCCGTGTAGGAAGTGCATGCATACCACCACCTACCGGGTGCCTATTTGTAAAGGCAAGCCTGACCTTGAACTACTCTATTTAGTAACAGGAGCCAAATCTTGTTAATAATTAAAATAGATTGAGGAGATATAATGATCTAATATAATGTGAGTTATCATTTCAACAAATCTACTATAATGAATATTTCTAGGTAATTGGAGCAATACAGATGTGAAATGTATTAAATATTATTAAGAACTGAGGTGGTGGAGACTAGGTAAAAGTAAAGAGATGAGCAGGCAAACAGATTCTTATAGTCAGGCAGCTTCTCCTGGCCTCTACACTTTGTTGGGCCAGGTAATTGCTTGTGTCGGGTCTGTCCCGCTGGGCAAGTGCTATCCAGTGGCATCCTTGGCTCCTCTATACTAGATACAGTAAGGCTCCTGCTTTGACTCACTTCATTGACACCAGCTTCATGTGTTCACAGAGAAGCGATCTTTAGAACCTGCATTCTTCCTGCTAATTTAAGACTGTATGAAGTTATACATTTCCATTTTTATACTCGCATCTCTTTATCTCCCCCACGGTAATCATCGTTAAAATGCAGAGTGCAAGGATTAGACGTAGGAGCTTGCCATTCAGACTCCAAAGAAATATAAGCACAGAGTAAATGCTGCAGCAAGACTCCAGATGACCAGGAGCCTCCCGGGCTGTGAAGGGGGAAACAGCATTTGTGGGGAGAAAAGAGACACCAGAAAGGGGAAGGGTAGAAAGCTGGAGATTTTTTTAAACTATTTCAAATTATGACTGAAAGGCTCGTTCCGAGTGGTGGAGTCCCTGAACTACACTAATGGAAGAGAAATGTCTACACAGGGGTGTGAGAGTAGCAGGAAGCAGCCTCCCTCGCTAAGGTGCTGAGGGTTATTCTGGAAGGAAAAAAAAAACTCACGTGACTGCGAGGAACAGGGTAGAATCTCACCAGTGTCAGTAGTGGCCACGAGCCGCACACAGGGAAGTGCAGAGCTCACTTTGAGATCTTGTAGCAGGGTGAGTAGAAGTGTACAGAGGCCAGTTCCCCTGGGCTATCAAAGGAGAGTAAGGTGTAGACCAGCTAAGTCAACTTCCCAGGCGAAAGATCTCAGAGAGAGCTAACACACTCTACCTGCCTATGCAGGTACGGTGCTGAGGCTGACTTTGACTAAGCGTGGACACATTGTTCAGATCTAAACATTCCAAAGGCTGCAAAAGCAGTTATGGGAACACTGTTCAGAATGTGACAACTCGAATGACTCACACAGGAGGGTTGCAGTACTTTTGGGTTGGCCAGACAAGCAAAATTTACATTGGTGGTGGTAGGTAGGGGTACTGCTGTTGCAAAGGGAGAAGGAGACAGAGAAGCAGGAAGTGAAGCAGAAGGTAAGGGGGTTATGAAATAGAGGAAAAAGGAAGAAAGAGTTGGCAGAGATGTTAAGAAACTGGCCTATGTAGTAACTGAGCTTGGAAAGTCTTCAATCTGTGGTTGAGGCTAGCAGACTGAAGAACAGGAAGAAGTCAACGCTGCCAATGATCTGGCAGGAGAACCCCCTGTAACTCAGGAAATTGACTGTGTGGTGAGGCTTTCAAATGATGCCACGATGTCCACCCACACTGTGGAGAAAGATATACGCTACCTGGTCTATAGACTGAAATGTTAATCACATCTAAAAGACACTACCAAGAATAGGCTCTTTTGGGTAGTGGGGTGGTGGGATGCGTTTTGTTATATTTTGTTTGTTTCTTTTCCCTACCAAATATTTAGGCACAGTGGCCAAGGCAAATGGATATGTAATGCTATACATCCCAGGGTAGGATGTTGGTGAGGGAGCCAGATCCATGATTTTTCTCAGACCAACCCCTCTATCATGAAGAGGCTACAGAAGAATGGTTAATAAATTGGGGATATATAGTGCCTTTCCCCCCTGAGAGAGTGAGCCCACCTCATCCCACAGTCTGTGGCTGTCAGCTGTCTCCCCATTCGGACTGCCACAACTTGATCTGAAAAGCAGAAGAGCTGAGCCTTCAGACTTCCTAGCTCCTGAGTCAGACAGAAGCAGGCCCACCCTAAATTGCTTTGCATTTCAAAAGGCCTGGAGAAAGGGACAGGCTTTTCATTTATCAGCACTGGAGTTCTTTAAAGCAATTCATATTTTCTTTTTCAGGTCGAAATAAGTAATGACATTGACTCTGAAATGCGGCTCCTGGACTTGAGTTAGGGAACAAAGCACCACTGGCCTCTAGCTCTGGGGATCCCACAGCACCACCTTGCTCCTAGACAGCAGGACTGCGCCCCCTGCCGACCAGACCAGAGAACACGGAGCTGCGAGGTCTCAGCCTGTGTAACATTAGCATTGTTTGCTAGATGAGCTCTGGGGGCTTGGGTGGGGTTTTGTTCTTTTTTTTTTAAGTCATCTTCTTATATGAGCACTTGTAAATTGTAAAAAAAAAAAAAATGGTTTTTAATTTTTTCTTAATTTAACTTGAGGCATGCAAAATGAAAAAAAAAAATCTGTGAAAATCTTCTCCAAGTCATTTCTAAGCGGACTGTCTGTGTTACTGAGCTGTGACATCCAGGTTACTGGCCCCTGAACCCTGCTAAGCTAATGGTTTTGTGTACGCAGACATTGCCTCTGGGCATCAGACACAAGGTAGACCTGTGGCAGATTGCACAAAGAATGGATCCAACTTTCAGACTGAGCACAGATCACTGTTTAAACAGCACCAGACACAGAGAAAACATGGAGTCCTTTGTTCTGAATCTCTAAAGAGTCCACAACAGTATTCTGGCCTGGAAATCTAAATTTAAAGATTGATGTATCTCTTATTCTTGCAACATCCTGAGACAAATATGCATGTGTATGTTTATATTATGATTGAGTACAAAACAGAAATGCTGTGTGGAACCCTTCCCCTATACAAGGAGTTGGCTGTCTATGAGGTTCATATTTTCTGCACTTTGTTTCACTCCCAACACTGATGTCAGACCTAAACATACAACTCAAGGGCTGTGGGACAGAAATTACAGCCATAAATCTATAGCCAGGAACTTTTAGGATAGTCAAAGGGAACATTCAAATGCTATAGAATTCTCTATAGAAATCTGTAACAAAAATATTTATGCTTGAGTTACATCAGTTTTTCTTTTTCCTCCTATTCATCCCAATAATCAAGAAAATTAAGTGGGAAATCTAATTTTCTAAGGGGAAGAATAGGTCCATCTTGGAAAAAGTATTACAATGGTGGGAACCTTTAGATTCAAATAAAATATACGTATGGTGAAATGCATAGATTTTAAGGGTACAATGAGAAGTGCACAAACTGAATGAGCAATGCTTCAACCAAAATACAGAACATGTCTGACACTTTAGGAACCTTCCTTGGTCCCCTTTTCCATCAGTCTTCATGATGCCGTTGACCCCCAATAAATACCCCATTAGAAACTGCAGCATGCTTGATTTAGTCTACTGGTGTAAACTAGTTTTGACAAACTATCTGGCCACTGTAACATGACCAAATATCTGACCACTGTAACATGGCCAAGTAGATTGATAAAATCCATGTTGATTCTCACTGCTGAAGTTTAACTGCATTGCTGATAAACTGTCTGCTCACCATGTAAGGCCAGTATTTGTCTCATTGCAGTGTTTTCCTGTCTCTGTGTTAGTTCCCATGTGAAAAGCCATTTTGCTCCTTTCATACACACATGGAAATTAAGTCTTCCCTTCATCACAGCTCTGTCTGTTCACTGTTTGCTCCAGAGACAGTCCAGTGCAGCTCATGTATCTCTAAGGCACCCATAAACCACTGGAATTGGTATGAGTTTTTGTATATTTATGGAAGTCTCTCTCTTCCCTCTTCTCCCTCTTATGTACATAGATTTCCCAAGTCTGCTAACAGTCAAAATTTAATGCAGTCACCTCTGCCCTCATGTCTTGAAGGTTGTGTCCTGTCAGTCAGTTGGTTTCTCACTGAGAATAAACCTAGATTCTAAATGACAAAGAGCTCCTGGAACCTGAAAGGTGGTGCCATCAAATTCCCATTTGAGGAGCCCAGGGTTGTGTCAGGGAGTAGAAGAATGACACAAAGCCCAAGTCTTGTCACTGAACCACCTTGACACCAAGCCTTGTTAGTCATGGCCAACCTGGCTTCAGGTTCAGCCTTCTTTTGAATGAATGACTTACTCTTCCTTGGCACATCCTGCTACACTGTGTGGCAATGCAGGAACTAGGATGCCATCAGCTTATTCAGGGGAACTTCCAAACATGTTCCAAAGCCAGCAAAAGTTGGACAGAAGGACGAAGGGATTAGAGAACTCTTGGACAGGAAATGCCTTGGGCATGGAGCAATCCACATCAGAGAAAAACTGTAAGAGCATGTTCCCCAGTGATCTTAACTTCCTTTCCTGTCTTCATACTTCTCTAAACCTTGAACGTAGTTGGTTCACTTCATTTTAGAAGACAACATGGCATCTTGTTCTAGCAATAGACTGATGCATTTTCTTATTCCTTTGGTAAAACAAGCCTTGATGTTCCCATAAATACAAATAAAAGAGGCAGCTATCTTTTAGTAGCTCAACCTGACAGGATATAGAAAGATGGCTGACTACCTGTTTCATCCACTACATAGTCCTTTTCTGATAAGCAAAATTTGTCTCCATTAGAATCGACTGAAATGTGTGTTGTGAAGGTTGGAAAAGCCATCATGATTGCTAAATCGAGGAGCAAGTAAAAACCAAAATTGTACTTTTTGCCTCTGAAAATTAGAATCTTGCCGAGATAAAACAGATCTTCATTTTGTACTTAATTTTAAAACTTATGTTTCCAAAATGGTCTCACTATGGAAAACATTCTGGGTGTGTTGTTTTGAAAGTAAATACTTATCACTTGTGGGTCACTTTAATAAGGAATTTGGAAAAAAAACTTTACAGATTGATTAGAAGTCAGTGTTCTGACTTGACATTTTAGCCCAAGACAATATATGCTTTCTTTCAAGGGTTGGATGAATAAAGTAGGAAAAAATACAAATAACTGATGTGTTATGGACTGGTCACAGGCAGCTCAGATAAAACCAAGCCCAAGACAGATATTTCTGTGCTAATGAAGTAATTCCAGGATGGCTTAATGTGTCCCTGAACTAGCCCTAAGATGTAAACAAAGCTACTGGCCAAGGAAATGATACAAACTTGGAGTTTTGGAAAAGGTCCTCCGACCTGGCTTCTCTACTCTCTTCCTTGATAACCAGCAGCAAGCGGACATAAAAACTGGCTTCTGGAGTGGCCCATGCTTCAGTGATTGTTGAACTTCTGACACCATTGTTGAACTCACACATGCCCATTTGTCTTTTAAAGACTCAGAAACCTTAAATCTCTGAGCTTACAAAATATTTTTTTTTTTAAAATGCAAGTAGCCTATAACATTTTCAAGTCAAGGAGCCTTTAGAGTGTCCAGAAGTCAACTTTAAATGTTTATTATAAATAAGGCTACAAATTAAGAATATTTTGTCCAAGAGCAAAACCAATGGAAAACATTACTCCTTGTGTGATTAAATAGCGTACCACTCAGAAAAGGAGTTGGTACATTTTAAACATTAGACAAACGTATTTGTTGATTAAGAAAAAAAATCTGAAAAGTGGAAGACTAGAAAAATTCACATTTTGTTTTGTGAGTAGCATCTCTTTTGCTCCTGAAGAGAGTTATAGAAAAGGCCATTTCTACATAGTGGATAAATCTTCTTAAATTCTGGAATCTGTTTGGGGAATTAGTGCCTACAGAGAATTAACCATTTTCTTTGAACTTGCATTCATATAAAGGGTATGGATCCTATTAAATGGTAAATGTTTTTTAAAAAATTAAATATTCAAAGGATCCAAATAGGCATTAGCTTGAACTTGAGAGATAAGTTAAAAGAATAAAGCAATGGAGGAAAGAGAACAGCAAAGAAGTAACAGAGTGAGACATAGGTTGAAAGAACGGAAATGGAAAGTTATGCCATCTTGATTTGGAGAATGTCAGTTTTGCTCCTTTGGTCAAATGGCCGTGTTTGTTTCACTGAGTGAAGACACTCAAGCACATTTCCCTTCCTCTTTAAAGCTGATAAGAAGTTGTCTGATGAAATAGATAATTCAGGTGGTTTTCCCCATAGTATCTGCTTTTATAAACAACCAGCCAACCTACTTTAGAGTTAAGTTGAACCACAAATGACCATTGCTGTCACCAACACTAACAACAGAACAACAGCAGCTTAACTAAGAGAGTTAGCTATTCCTCTTCATATTCTAAAGTTCTGGATACCGTCAACAGAGATTAGTATGACGTCCTCCTAGAGAGCTTGTCCTCTTGTTGCTTCATCTTTTGTTCCTATGGGTCTCAAATCATAACAACATTTAAAATGACTGCTGAAGCATATGTCTGGTTGTTAATTCCAGCCAAGGGGACTAAAGACAAGAAAGGCAAAAAAGAATGGCATTTCTTTTGTCTGATGACAAGCCTCAGAAGCTGACTTAGAGTATTTCTACTTACATCATTTGCCAAAGTTTGGTCTACTCCAAACTTTGTTGCAAAAAATACTGGGCACTAGAGCCCTATATTCTAGATGATATTGTACCCATCTAAAACTTAGAATAGTAAACACATATAGAAGAATATTGAGCAGTCTTTTTCATACACTTCAAGAGCAGCATCTTGTTGAAAATGGAGGTCTCTAATTTTTAGCTGTTATAGATTGTACAAAAAAGATATATATACTTTCTAATATTGTGAAAAATATAATCATCATCCTCATGAAATAAAATTGTCTGCTTCTTGCTTTCTTATCTGGTCTTTATGGTCAGAAAGAAAACCTAATATATGATGCTAGGTTATCCAGTATTTTGTTAATTCTGTAGAATGTATTTTGGTTTTTCTGCTGTTGCAATGACTCTGATTTAACGAGCCAGTCCAATAGAGGGCTCAGTCCACATATAACAGCACCAATAGGTTAATTCTTCCATGTGAAACAGTCGAACTCTGTTCCACAGGATCTTCTGAACTGATCAATACGGTCTTTATTTTATTGCTATTTAATTCAACAAATACCTAGAGTATACACTGCTTAGAAAAGTGGATCAGGGCTTAGTAAAGTGTGATTACAATGTGTGATCTTTTGTACATCCTTGTCTTGTTCCTGATTCATGTGGATTCGTTTCAAGTTTCTCTCCATTTGACCTTTTGTATTCTGTTATTTTCTCTGTGTTAAAATTGAGCTCAGCCACGCATGGTGGCATAGGCCTATAACCTTTACTACATAGGAGGTGAGGCTGAATGAAAACAAATTCAAGAGCAGCCTAGGTGGCTTACTGAGAGTCTGTCACAAAAAATAAAAAAGGAAGAGGAGGAAAAGAAGGAAGTAGAGGAAAAGGGAAGAAGAAGACGAGGAGAAGAAAGAGGTTGTTGTTGCTGTGAAGTTTAACATGAAAAAGGGGTGCTGGAGAGGTACTTCAGTGGGGGAGCACATGACTATCATTGACGCCCAGACCCCAGATTTGATTACCAGCACTACAAGAACTAAATGGAAAAAAGAAGTACATTTTTTTAAGTTGGTCAACCTCTCTTTTCATTTTTTCATTGTTTTCCCTTGAGAAAATACATTATTTTTGAGAAACCTAAAATTAAGAAAAATTATAAAAATTTTATCATTAAACTTTACTGTGCCCTCTTCCTGGACTGTGTACTCCAGATACTGCTTATTCAACAACTCTCTAGGAAATGATTTTGGGAACTGAAGAGTGCTGAGCATATATTGCCTCCAAATCTAGCTAACACCTGATAGTTTCAAAATGATTAGGTGAGTTGAACTCTCACTCAGGAGCCTGAGATGGGAGGGTTGCTTGGCCAGGAGTATAAAGCCTGCTTGAGCAGAACAGCAAGATGTTATTTTAAAAATTTATGTAATCTAGGGGCAAAAGTGAAACTTCAATGTTAAGTCAATCTTAAGATGGTTAAGTGTACACTGCTTGCCTGCAGCTCTTGCAAAGGACCCAAGATAAGTTCTCAGCATCCACATTGGGTAGCTCACAACTGCCTGTAATTCTAGTTCCTGGGGAGCTGATTCCCTACTTTGGCCTTTGCAGGCCACTGCACTCGTGTGCACACACCCGTATGAGTATGCTCTTTCTCTGCAAACTAACTTCATAGCAATGGAAAGACCTGTGGTGTCTCCCTATGCCCATTTTAGGAGGACACTGAAGCTGGTCAGAGTGGCGAATTCACCTGGTGTCCTATTATATCTGTGAATCAGTCTAGCCTTTTTCCTCTGCATTCATTACATGGCTGTCTTTTATAGAGTCATTACTGATCAGGCTTTTACTAACCAGCTGTTTTGTGATGACTTTTGATGCAGATTTGCATAGCCTTAGATGATCAGGTTGTGAGGCAACCTGCAGGAAGACACATGCTGCTGGCCTCCTCTCCATAGCCTGCCTCTCCTTCCTTAGGAGAATCACTAGCCAGGGGACATAAGTATTCTCTTCAGTTTTGTTGTTGTCGTTTGATTGATTGTTTTCTTGACTTCGTTTTGTCTTCTGAGGGGATAAGTAGAAGTCCCTGATTTGTTTTATTTTTTAAAGCTTATTTGTTTTATGTATATGATTACTTCGTCTTTATGCACACCGGAAGAAAGCATCTGATCCCGTTACAGATGGTTGTGGTTTTGCTTAGTCTCTCTCTGTGTCTGCTTTCTTCACTTGCAACTTAAACATAATATTGTGTGCTCTGAACAACCTGCACACTCCACTTACCAGCCAGCACACAGAGATCTTACTTTCAACTGATGGATGACAGGTCCTGAGGAAGTGCATGTGCTAATAACTTGTTGAAAGACCCTTTTTGACTGCTTGTTACAGTTGCACCTTCCCCGCACCTCCTTGTTCAAAGGGGATCATTCTATTTTCTTTCTGGTATCTTGAATTCTAACCATAAAGCATATTCACTGCCTGTACTTTTACAAAATACTTTATGAAGACCACATGTACTCTCATGTCAAAGTCAGAGCCCAATAATCGGAGTTATTAATTGAATTCAGGTCTTGATAGAAGAAACAGGTACTGAGGATATAGCTCATTGATAGAGTGCTTGCCTAGCACATGTGAGGCCCAGAGTTCAATCCTCAGTTCCATTAGTAAGTAAATAAATAAGCAGATAACAGAAACAAGTAATGCTGTGAATATTAACCAGCTTTGCAGTTCCTTCATCGATAACTGCATTGTGTCAGACAGACTTTTCTTCTCATTGCTGATGGTGTTATTATTATAAACACTTTATAATAATAGATCCATTTATTCATCCAATATGCATAGTTATTTATTTGAATTCTCTATAGATTTTCATCTTTGTCTTGCTTTTAAGATTCCATCACAACCAGGGCTTGGTGATTTATGCAAATTATAATGTATGGAGTAGTAAGGTAAATATCTTTGTTTGTTTGTTTGAGGTAGGGTCTCAATATATATGGCCTGGAACTCACAGACACCCACCCACCTGCCTCTGCCTCCTGAGTGCCCAGCCTGCAAGCAAGTTCTTTAAGACTAGAACTCTTGTGTTCTTAGTCTTGTGGCTTATTTAACTTGGTTTTGGAGGACAAGCAAAACTCATTAGTTCATTTCATTGTTTTTAAAGCACACGCTTTATATAATGGATTTAAAATATCAGTTGGTGACTGTTAGACTTTTTAATAACACAAGGAAAGGTATTGATGACAGATGTCAAACTACCTGAAATATGCCCAGAGATCAAAGTCCCTCCGATGGCTCTAAAATGCCTCTGGTGATCTTAGGTCTGCAGGGTCTGCTTTGACTCATTCCTTATCAAAGTAGGAGGTTTGGGCAGTGGTGTCAGGAGGCTCTGGGCTTGTTTCCTTATTTCTCCTTTGTTCAGAACCCATGCCATCTACCTTCCTTCATTTCCTCCACAGAAACCCTGTATTTCCATACCCATAACTATGGAGCTGCATAATAATTAAACACAACCTTTAAGAAAACGGAGTTTTCATTAAAGTTCTGTTGGGGATCTGAGCTGCCACAGGACAGATGCTGCTAGAAGCAGAGTATTATTAGCATCAGTAATAATTGTAATAAAAGCATGCCTCGTTCTCTTTTAAAGATGTAGATATTACATTTTTTTCCATTCCGCATAGCTCAAGGGAAACGTGGGTGTGAACACTTCAAGACACTTTCACGTCCTCAAGGGAAAACCCTGAAGTGAAGAGAGTTAGAATTAATATCCACATCAGTTCCTAGAGCAAAATGCCTGACACAGAATAACGAAGCAATTTCCCACCCTCTCCTAGTAGCTTGTAGGTGAGAGTTCCCAGCGAGATCCCCTGGGCTGGAAACAATGACAAATTTCTGACTTTGTAGGTTGGTTTGGTTTTTTGTTTGTTTGTTTGTTTTGTTTTTTCCTGAGACTTCTTACATATGACAAGATCCCTGCTGCCTAGCAACCTCCTGCACACTGAGCTGAACCAAGGAGCAAAAGGCAGAAAAAAAGGTCTTGGCCACACCCGGGAGGTTTTTACATTCCACGTGCGGAAGCTCCTCAGTTCTTTTCAGTGGGAAGCTGTCCAGCCTAGTATTTATTATTCTTAATTAAATCACAACTTGGATTTGTGTTAATAATGTAGTTTTCAAGCGCCCAACAGATTAAGGAGCAGGAAACATAAAATGTAGTTATTGCAGAGAATATGCAGAAATGAAAGAACACAGGGAGGAAACTAAGCTAGGAACCTGAATGACTGGCAAATGGACACACCAGATGTAGAAATACCCATAACAGAGTCCATAAATAAATAGACTCTAGGCAGGAGTGCATAGCTTTACAAAACTGTTTTACTCTTACTATGATAAAGCCAGATTTTAGTTAAAATCATGTCTGTGTGAACTAAGAATAGGTACTCTGGTTCTCTCTGACCTGTCTTACAACTACAACCATTATTGCTTTTATCTGAATAAGATGCACTACTTTTGGCTGCCAGTAATTTTTTTTCCTGATGATCACACAAACTTCCATTGTCTGGGTTTCTTAACTGTGGCGTTGCTTCTTGCAGCGTGACATGTCCAGAGCGTTTGCTGGACTGTGCTCATTGGCTTCTCTAACCCTAAAGACACTTGGTGAAGAACATTGTTTAATTATATCCCAGCCATCTCCCAGGCATGCCCTACAGAGGAGCCTGAGTATGGTGGAAACCATCCGTGCTAGAGGAAGGTTTGATTTTCAAGATTTAAACTCCTAATACTAGTTTCTGATAATTATCCCCTGTGATGAATTTTTTTTCCCTTGTAGTTACCTAATTGTCTGTTTTGGTAGAACAGCATAGTTTTCTCCAGCATAGACTTTTCCAAGTCCACAGATATTTCACAAGAAAGTCTCCTCGAAGGCATGCTGCATTGGTCTGGCATGCTCTCTTCCAATTCATGAGTTCAGGCTTACATCGACCCAAATAACTTTGTTTCCTGTACTATTTTTAATCTATCGGTAATTGATAAAAGAAAATCCATGGACAGCTGCTAACTCAAGCAAGTTTTTCATTCCCAGATTAGTCAGATTTCCCTTTCATGTATAAAGGTGACCACCCAGGACTAGCTACTGATAGGGAAATTTTATTGCAGGCCACTGCCATACTTAGCAGTTTTGTTTTTTGTTTTTAAACACACCAGCATACACCGAGGGACACAAGGTTTTATGAACTCCTTTAAGTGACACCATGTGGTGTCACTGCCTTTCTTTCAAAGCATGCCTGCAGAGAATCTCATGGGTGTGAGGTATTGTCCAATTATTAAAGAAATAAAGCAAAATAGCTGAGAGTCTGTCCATGAGGAACATGCATTCTACCCCCGAGGAGATTGCATTAATCTGCGAAGCCTCAAGCAAATACCATTCTAGAACATCTGGGCCCTGGAAGAAGGTTCAGAGAATGTCCTTCCCCACAGATTCTGAGCTCTGGTGAGGAAGGAAGATGATCAGCCTAAATGCAACCTTCCTGTGCTGCCTTGTGATGATTTCAACAAACACTGGGCAAGAATCTGGTTTTGAAAGAATCCCCCAGCCCAGAGGGCAGAGGGGCAGTGGAAACTAATCAAATGCCCCATTTCTCTTTGCGAAGATGACTATGGAAATCCTCTTAGCTTTGGGCAAACTTCCTTTACAGAGCTCAGTCTCTGCAACACCACTGTTCATTCATTCTCTGATGCTCAAGACACGGAGATCTGAGCCACCTGTCCCTCTGAGCATGTATGTGCCACCTTTGGAAATGGTGCCCTATCACTTAGGACTGAATTGACAAATCTAAGAACCAGTTACTGGATCACACAAGCCAAAGCCAAAGCCAACCCATCACACCACTAAGTTCTCCTTAAGGTAGTCCATTCTGCAGCCTCTGCCAGTCTAAATAATTGTGCTTGCCTCAGCCATACAGATATAGTCTAGTGACCTCTGTGGAGATCTGGGAGTACCACCATGGGTGCTGGAGTGATTGGGTGTGGGAGACATAACTGTCTGGAAAGAAAAAGCAGTGCTCACAGAGGGGTCTCCAGGAAACCCTACTATACTTGGAGGTCCACACATAGCTGCCCCTTTGCTGTTTGTAATTTCTGACAAACTGGGTACTATTAGTACTATTGTTGAATGAAGATAGCAGTGGTGAAATGCTAAGAATGACCCTAAGTCTTCTACTGTTCTGAGACTAACAGTGAGTTTGCTCTTTTTGTAACATCAACTCTGCCATCTTATGGAGAGGAGTGGAAACAGCAGAGCATTTTGCTCCGTGCCTGCTTTAAAATGACAGGTTGTAACACCTTCTGCCTACTTCTAGTTGCTCTTAAACCATTAACAATTTACCAGCAAAAATATTTGTCCAAGAAAAAATCTGTTTTTAAGAATTCTCAGATTGTTTGCTAACCAAGATGTCTCTCAAACTTGGCACTAGAATTCTATGTATAAACCTCAAGTGATATTTTGTATTAATACGAGTTTCTACTATCACATAACACTGTGAAGTAATTTCTTTGTATATTAGTGTCTTTTCCTATCATTTCTTGAGCTACCAGGTGAAGTAAATGAAAATAAGTGAACTCTGTCAAGAATTGCCCTGTATAATATTGGTAGCCTGTAGAAAAGTGAGTCTTGTTTTTCTTACACATTCAGATGGTAACAGGACTTGTTTTCACAAGCTTACATTTTACATTTTATGCTTCTACCTGTATATTATACTCTACAGTTATCAGAATATGTCATTTAATCCATATGTCTCTCTGAACACTGATTCTGAGTAAGTTTACAAGTTATTTGTAATTACCTATTATTTTCAACCATGAATAAAAATGTACATTGAAATAGAAGGTGAATACTATTTTTAATGCTTCTCCTTATAATATATTCTCAGCATCCTGAATTCCCAAGTCCAAAATTGAAAACATTTTTAGAACTGCCATTATGCCACAGGTCCAAAGTTCAAGGCCATGAAACTTTGACTCACATAAAATTAGTAAAATAAGTAGTATGCATATGTATAAAATTACTTTCAGGGGCATAGAAATCAATGGATTCTGTGTTTAGTCTTAGAATGTATCCCTAATTTCACTTTGCAAATATAAATATTCCAAAATTCAAGATCTGTGCTCCTGGACATCTCACAGAGCAATGCTTGCCCTATCCTATGTATTTGTAAGAGAAACTTGACAAGTGTGCATCCTGAGTGCTCCTGTATTCTTCAGATTGCAAGAGTTTACATTTCTATTTCACAAGCAAGGAAAATCACTGGCATTTGTAACTGGAAGAAAACAGTCCTCTTTCTAAGAAGCCCCAGAAGACTTGAAGGGTTGCAAACCCACTCAACCAATTTACTACTGGTTGTGGCTAAGCTGGCTTCTCAGCCAATAATCTATTCAGCTCCTACCTCTGCAGTTCACCCTAGGAACCAGGCTATAATTTTGTTCTCCATGCAAAGAGAACATAGAGCTTTATCACTAACTAATTATACCATGGTTTGATTGTGACTGTATAACATGTAGAATACAGCCCAGGAAAGAAATGCCTAAAAGTAGGCCCCAGGGCCTAGTGCACTGAGTCATCCTGAGTTCAGTCTCATGGTCAGTTATTTCTTCCTTCCCCTTGTCTGTCACCATGTTGCTCCCAGGATAACCATTCTTTTCATACAAACTACCCTCCACCCAGCCTAGTCGGGGAGCAATAATCCCTTAACACTAGCATGATTTCCCAGATGCAAAAGAGTGTTAAATATCTGACCTGAGTCACTTTCATCCCTGGGGACAGGGAATGAATTACCTTTGTAGTGACTACCACTCTTCACTCTAAGCTCACCATCATCAGAAAAAAGGAACAGGAGGGGTACATTGCATGGGAAATTGATGCATTGCTTCCATAGTATTAGCGTGGTTCCGAAACTTTATTAAAAATGGGAAAACTTGTTTTAGTGACACTATGGTATTGATTTTAAATGTCCTCTAAAGTTAGTAGATTACAGGTTCAATCTGCTGCTGGTACACCATAGGGAGATGGTAGAGTCTCTTGGAGATGGAGCCTAATGTGTGTGGAGGCAGAATGGTAGAGTGGGGATAGGGTGTCAGGTCTTAGGAAACCGGAATTGTTCCCTAAATTAAGATGACACAGCTCTAACCCTTCTTTCTTTCTTTTTGTTTAACTACAAGCTACTGGCATTTTGCTTCACCATCTGCTTGCCAACATGATGCTTTGCCTTACTACACTAACACAAAGGTAATGAGGCATCATGTGTTCCCTAACTGTGAGCCAAAGTAACCTCTCTCTCCTTGTCAGGTGTTTGTTACAATAGCAGTAGCCTGACTAACACAGTGGCATTTCCTTAGCTACTTAAACATGATAATATAAAAAAATCCAGAATATTTTGTCCCTATCTACATTGATCAAAGACTAAAGTACAGTCTAATCTCAAAGCACGAATCTACTTCAAGTCAAAAATAAAGACCAATTGACCATGTTGAGCATTGCATGGCTGCTGGCAACAGAAAGGATGGTGTGTCATGGTTCTTACCTCTGGAGATGAGCTGGCAGGACATGGGTCTCTTCCTGTGCTGATGACTGCTGTCAGCATAAAGCTTGTTTGCATAATAATGTACATATTTTACTTCATGTTCCTTTATGTGGAATGTTCTCCCTGCCATGGATAATGACTCCATGATAGTCAGAAATAGCATGATTCCAGGAATTGAGAATGTGTCTAATGATCCTCAAGAAAATGGTGATGCTGTGACCTTCAGGGCAGCCTATAAGGCTGTGGGAAAGAACTCTGAGAATGTGAGTTCAAGAATAAATAAATCAGTGTAGTAGCTATTATTTACAGAATATCTCAACTATGCAAAAAAAAAAGGTACAATATGAATTTTATGAGGGGTTTAATAAACCTGAAAAAAAACAGAGGCAACTACATTAAATGAGTCAGCCTAGTCAGAAAGATGTTAAGGAAGGAGACATGATTTGGTCAATATAGAAAAATGCCTGGATCATGAAAGAGAAAGGAATAGTTAAAAAAAAAAAAAAACAAGATAGATTGTTATGTAATATTAGTGGTAAAATGATGGTCTCCTCCACAGAAGCCATTAACTAAATTAGACCCAGATATTCTACTCCCTAAAAGAGGCAGTTATATGTTCTATCCAAATAGAGGGTGCTAAGCTCTCGTATATATTTATATTTATACTTATATTTATCATTTATATTTATATCATTTATATATAATTATATATATGTATGTATGTATAGATAGATAGATAGATAGATAGATAGATAGATAGATAGATAGATAGATAGATAGATATTTGCTGTCTGATTCATTTGCCTAGAAAGTGTACTATAAATCAGTTTCTAAAAGTCAGGAAGCTAAGGTCATAAAATGCTGATTTGTAGGATGATCACAAGGTAAACTGATACACAGGAAGTAGTTTATGCAAATAAAAGATTTGGCTTTGGTCTGCAAGAGAGAGCTATCTTAAGCAGAACACAGATCTGTCAGCTCACATCCATCACTGACTTCTGGTTATTCTTCTACCACTCCCATTCAGTTCCTCAGGTTCCTCTCTCAAGGTAAGGCTGATCATAAGAAAAATACCCCTTGACTAGACATTTGAAGTTTAATGTCTAGTTGGGCAAATGCTAATGATACTCTTTCCATACTTTATCAAGGGTATGGATTTAAATCACAGACTATCACATATTTTTCCACTCTTTCATTTTTTGCCTAAGTCAAATTAACTTTAATAATATCTGTCATTTCTTAGCTCCTACTCTCCAACCCTGCCACCTTCAATTATAAGTATCATCATTTCTATATTAAATATGCCTCTAATGGAGCTTCAAGTGTCCTAAATTTCTCTTCTCCTCTTCTTTGCCTTGCCCTCTTCCCCCTTCCTTCTTCCCCCTCCCTTTCTTCCCCTTACTTCCCCTTCTTCTTTCCCTTCATTCCCCTCCCTCTCCCCCTCTGTCCTTCCCTCCTCTTCTCTACCCCTCTTTATTCTCCCCTTTCCTCTCTTCTCCCCTCCCTCCCTCCTCCCTTCCTCCATATCTCCTAAATTCTTAGACGCAAGGAAATCTTCCATCTCAGATTTCTGAGGGTGGGAAGACAGGAATATGTTTCTGCACCTCACAAAGCAATGCTGTGTTTCTAAAATAACAAATCTGAGTTTTGTTTGCTCAAAGTGTTGCAATGGATGGCCAGCATGGAGACACACATCCGTGATCACAGCACTTGGGAAGGTGGAACAGAAAAATCAACATGAGTTCAAGGTCATCTGTGCCACACAACAAAGAATGGGGAAAGTCCCTATGAAGCTAAAATGTGGAAACGAACATAAGATCTAGGTGGAAGGTCTTCAGACCTGGACTGAGGTCTTCCATGGCCCGAAAGAGCCTGAAGTATTACTTAAAGTATTTGCTTAAAATGTTGCCTATTACCTTAATGTTTCTCTTAATGCTCTTATCTTCATGCTTCTTTATTTCAGGGTGGGTCCTAGGCTGGCTTTTGTCAAACATCCTCCTCCTCCCTCATCCTTACAGGACTCTTTATCTAGAATTCCCATCACTTAAATAGTCCTCTGACAGTCATGTATTCTGAAATCAACCCCTAAAGCACCATAGTGACAGGTGGCTCGTCTGTGAAATGGTTAGGTCATGAGAGGTCAACAACAGGTGAGTCACCCACACTTTAGTAGGTGTCCCACACCCATGCTCAGTCCTGGTGAAACCTAATGAGTCACAAATCAACACCAACAACAACCAAAAGACCTGTAACTGGAATGGAAACTTGGTAGGAGAAGAGGTGGTTGTAAGGATAATGGGGAGATATGGTAGGGAAGAGGAATGGGTGTGGCTAGAATGTATTGGTGAATATATGTATGAAGTGTCAAAGGATTGATTTAAAAAATCAGATGGCATTGGAATAGTGCTGTGAGAAATGAACTGATGGCGGGAGAGAAAAGAAACAGATGTGGTGAGATGGAGGACAGGCCTGGCTCCCGAGTGCCTTCCTGGACACATAACTCTTCTCTGAGATTGGGCCACTAAGACCTGAGCAATCAACAATGCAGATAACCTTAGCAGATGCCTTCGGGTCTGAGAGAGGAGCAAGTATGAAGTGACATGGTGCAAACTTAGGAGAAGATGTCTCAGGAACTCAAAAGAATCTAGCCAAGCTAAGGGTTGTTCAGCAGAAACCACTAGTATACCTTAGGTTTTTTCCTTATTAATTTTTAAGATTACTATACAAAGTAATGGATAACATTTTGGCATTATCATAAATCTGTATCTATTATACTTGGTTCTAATTTGTCTTCTCCCATGTTCCATGCTCCAGTTTTTTTATTAGATACTTTCTTTATTTACATTTCAAATTATATTCCCTTTCCCAGTTTCCCCTCAGGAAAAAAAAAAAAAAACCCTGTTCCCTACCTCCTCCCCCTGCTCACCAACCCACCCTTTCCTGCTTCCTGACCCTGGCATTCCCCTACACTGAGGCATAGAACCTTCACAGGACTAAGAGACTCTCCTCCCATTGATGACCAACTAGACCATCCTCTGATGCATATGCTGCTGGAGCCATGAGTCCTGCCTTATGTACTTTGGCTGGTGATTTAGTTCCTGGGAGCTCTGGGGGTACTGGTTAGTTCATATTCTTGCTCCTCCTGTGGGGCTGCAAACCCTTCAGCTCCTTGGGTCCTTTCTCTAGCTTCTTCATTGGAGACCCTGTACTCAGTCCAATGGATGGCTGTGAGCCTCTACTTCTGTATTAGTCGGGCACGGGCAGAGCCTCTCAGGAGATAGCTGTATCAGGCTCCTGTCAGCCAGCACTTGCTGGCATTCACAATAGTGTCTGTGTTTGATGACTGAATATGGGAAGGATTCCCAGGTGCAGCAGTCTCTGGATTGTCCTTCCTTTAGACTCTGCTCCATATTTTGTCTCTGCAACTCCTTCCATGGTTATTTTGTTCCCCCTTCTAAGAAGGATCAAAGTATCCACATTTTGGTCTTCCTTCTTCTGAGTTTCTTGTGGTTTGTGGATTGTATCTTGGGTATTCTGAGCTTCTGGGCTAATATCCACTTATCAGAGAGTGCATACCATGTGTGTCCTTTTGTGACTGGGTTACCTCACTCAGGATGATATTCTCCAGATCCATCTATTTCCCTAAGAATTTCATATTCATTTTTTAAATTGCTGAGTAGAACTCCATTGTGTAAATGTACCACATTTTCTGTATCCATTCCTCTGTTGATTCCTACTGATTCACTTCTTTCAAATAGACAAACCCTTCCTGTTCTCATACTGCATGTATCATATCCCGTCTCTCTTCCCTGGCCCCATTCATTAAGTTGGAATCATCAGCAGGTAAAATTAATCACCTGCAACAATGCCTATTTGTTAAGAATGGAAAAACCTAGTAATTACCAGAACTTGGAAGCATTTTGTGTTTATTTGTTGTTGTTTATTTGTTTTAAAGGCAAGGTTTCCATCTGCCGTTCCTGGTGGCCTTGAACTTGAAATCTTCATCTTTCAGTCTCCCCAGAGCTTGGCTAATAAGCCAGTACTGACACAACCTGCTGCATGTACCTTTAAGAATCAGTAGACTTGGCAACAAATATAGCATCTGCACTCTTCCTTTCACTAAAGCATGCATTTAAATTTTTTCCTCCCTGTAAGTCATCCAAACTGATACAGTGGTACCAATCCACAAAGGACACGCTTGGTCATCTCTCAGTAAGGCATATGAATTTGACATTCCTCAATATGGACATTCAGTCACAAAAGACATTCCTAACTCCAGATTCTGTCAAAGGGTCTTAATCAAGTTAGCATCCACAGTGCATCGCCCATAAAGCAGCCATCTCCTGTAAGAGGTGCCTTAAAGGTCTCTAGTGAGGAAGGCCAGCAGTACTGCTGTTTGGCTCTGGCCTTGTCAGTTTGCTGATGAGAAATAGAAGGTGATGGCACATCTCCAGTTAATGCAATCCTTTTAGAACTCCAATTGAAGACACCTTTAAGGACGCTGTGTCCAGGGGAACAAAAACTACTAGAAAGGGTTTTCTTGTTTTTCAGTCCTGGTTGCAAAGTCACCCTAAAAAAGAGTGGTGCTGTGTCTCATGTCCCACCCTGGTTCCTTTCCATTCTTTCTGTCCTTTGCTTTTCTTCTCTTTTCTCTCATTTCTATGCTTTCTGCATTATGTGGTCGCCATTCTCAATTAACCCACGTTATTCTAGTACCCAGACCACTAACACTAATCCTTAACTCTGCACTTGAGTCACTGACACTATTCATAAACAATTTGCTTTAATCAGTCCAAATTTTCTAATCTACTAAAACCCCACGACCCTCCCACTTGGTAACAAAGAGAGAAAATACATGAAAAGCAGATAAAACAGACCCTGACTCCAAAAATCTTAGTGTTTGCATACCCAGCCCACCCTTCAAACTTCCCTTCATTCTCTCCCCCTGCTATACCACAAGGCAACATGCTTCCAGTGTACACACACACACACACACACACACACACACACACACACGCACGCACACGCACATGCACGTACCTTAGTTTGGTATCCAAGGCCTGGGAGCTTCAGGTACCAAATCCAGTACACTTAGAAGCATATTCTAGCAAGCAGAATATCTATTTTGATTTTTAGTTCATGAGCTTAAGAAGTTGCAACAAGAATTATCTGACTCCCGCACTGATTAATTAATAACCTTTTCAGATAAATGTCTGTCCCCTGTTCTCCTCAGGAGTTTACTCCAAATAAGTGTAGAGTGAGAGCTGGGTGTGTTAAAGTTGAGAAAACAAACAGTAGAGAAGAGCTTGTCCCAACCCATGCAAGGTTGCTGTCATAGAGGCTGTCAGCAAAGGGAAAAGGGGATCTCACTCACATTGCCTGGCTTCTGGGACCAGTACTTGAGTATGATCTGAAAACTGGCAGAGGCTAGCCTGATTTATGTGAGAAGCGTCTTGTAGATACAAGGTAGAAATGAGACTCGGGGAATAGAAAAGTCATGGCAAAGGGATAGGTGAATAGCTATACGAGACTGGAGCAGCATAGGAACTATGGAGAGAACACTCATTTCACAGTGCGTGCATGCATGCCTCAAAATCTCAGGCTGAAGATGTTTCTCAGTGGTGAGAGTGCTCACCTGGCATGTGTTAGACCCTGGCTACAAGTCCTAATACCCAACAAAATGAAAAAGGTACAATTATACACCTTAAATATATACAATGCTCATTTATCAGATACCCATTAACAATGCTGATTTAAAGATTCAGAGAAAATCTAACAGGATCCCTAAGCCTGGCTCCAAAAATCAACACTCAGAGGCTCTGGGGGAAGCCTTCAAAATAAGTACTTTTTGCTTCCTTTCACTGGATGGGAAACTTGGGCACCCCCAGTGGCCCACAGTGTAGAAATCTTTCCCTTCCAAGGGGAATCAGTCTCCCGAACCTTTCCCAGCCCCTGTTGGAGAACCCTTGAAGACACTTTCTGCTTGCTGTCATTTCCAAGTCTACTTGTGGTATAACCTCCAGCACCACAAACCTATGTAGAACTTCTTATTTATTAGATATTTTCTTTATTTACATTTCAAATTATATCCCCTTTCCCGGTTTCCCCTCCGGAAAAAAAAAAAAACTGTTCCCTACCCCCTCCCCCTGCTCACCAATGCACCCTCTCCTGCTTCCTGGCCCTGGCATTCCCCTACACTGGGGCATAAAGCCTTCACAGGACCAAGGGCCTTTCCTCTCATTGATGACCGACTAGGTCATCCTCTGCTACATATGCAGCTGGAGCCATGAGTCCCGAGCTCTGGGGGTACTGGTTAGTTCATATTGTTTTTCCTAAGGGGCTGCAAACCCTTCAGCTCCTTGGGTCCTTTCTCTAGCTTCTTCATTGGAGACCCTGTACTCAGTCCAATGGATGGCTGTGAGCCTCTACTTCTGTATTAGTCGGGCACGGGCAGAGCCTCTCAGTAGACAGCTATATCAGGCTTTTGTCAGCCAGCACTTGCTGGCATCCACAATAGTGTCTGTGCTTGGTGATTGAATATGGGAAGGATTCCCAGGTGCAGCAGTCTCTGGATTGTCCCTCCATCAGTCTCTGCTCCATACTCTATCTCTGCAACTCCTTCCATGGTTATTTTGTTCCCCCTTCTAAGAAGGATCAAAGTATCCACACTTTGGTCTTCCTTCTTCTGAGTTCCTTGTGGTTTGTGGATTGTATCTTGGTTATTCTGAGCTTCTGGGCTAATATCCACTTATCAGAGAGTGTGTACCATGTGTGTTCTTTTGTGACTGGGTTACCTCACTCAGGATGATATTCTCCAGATCCACCCATTTCCCTAAGAATTTCATGAATTCATTTTTTTTAATCGCTGAGTAATACTCCATTGTGTAAATGTACCACATTTTCTGTATCCATTCCTCTGTTGAGGGACATCTGAGTTGTTTCTAGCTTCTGGCTATTATAAATAAGGCTGCTATAAACATAGTGAAGCATGTGTCCTTAATACATGTTGGAGCATCTTCTGGGTATATGCCCAGGAGTGGTATAGCTGGGTCCTCAGGTAGTACTATATCCAATTTCCTCAGGAACCGCCAAACTGATTTCCACAGTGGTTGTCCCAGCTTGCAATCTCACCAGCAATAGATGAGTATTCCTCTTTCTCCACAACCTCGCCAGCATCTACTGCTACTTGAGTTTTTGATCTTAGCCATTCTGACTGGTGTGAGGTAGAATCTCAGGGTTGTTTTGATTTGCATTTCCCTGATGACTAAGGATGTTGAACATTACTCTAGGTGCTTCTTAGCCATTCCTCAGTTGAGAATTCATTGTTTAGCTCTGTACCCCATTTTTAATAGGGTTATTTGGAAACCATCCAGTGGAAAAAAGACAGCATTTTCAACAAATGTTGCTGGCTCAACTGGTGGTTAGCATGTAGAAGAATGTAAATCGATCCATTCCTATCTCCCTGTACAAAGCTCAAGTCCAAGTGGATCAAGGAACTTCACATCAAACCAGATATGCTGAAACTAATAGAAAAGAAAGTGGGGGAAGAACCTTGAGCACATGGGCACCGGTGAAATTTTCCTGAACAGAACACCAAAAGCTTATGCTCTAAGATGAAGAATTGGGAAATGGGACCTCAAAAAATTGCAAAGCTTTTGTAAAGCAATTGTAAGGCAATTGTAAGGCAAATGACACTGTCAATAGGATAAAACAGCAACCCACAGATTGAGAAAAGATCTTTACTAATCCTATATCCGATAGAGGGTTAATATCCAATATGTAGAACTTCTCAAAGCTATCTTCTGGTTATTTGCAAGACAGACCTATTCACTGAAAGAAATGATAATAAACCATCTCTCCATTTAAAAGGAGGAAAGGTGTTCCCAGAAATTAAGATTAAAAGGGAATTTAAAAATTGCCAGATAGAAAAGGGGTAAGGCCAGGCAGAAGACAAACATTCAGATTCAGGTCTGCGGCAAATATATAGCTTTTGGTTGGTTGTTGAGATGTATCAGTGGATAAGACTGGAGCGGTAAACATGCAAAATAATCTGGGGCTTAAGAAGGTAAAAACGTGGAGAGGGTGTGATTTATGTGAGGCTCCCTGGGGGCTGTGCGGTTCATGAGTAGTCAGATCCTGTTGCATTTGACCTACAGCCAAGAATGTTACCATTTTAGCTATGACCCTGGGTTTAGGAGCTTATCAGAAACTCTCCTGGCTTCCATTTCTTCTTACGTTACTGTGATAGTATATGTGATATATGTGTATACTATAAATAAAAAGTGTTTGGCTATAGCTTGTCCATTTTGAACTTAGAAAATAAATAGGACCTTTCTTTATAAAGGGAACATGGGGCAGAGGAGGAGAGGAAATGTTTGCAGAGTAGGTTACTAAATCTTGATTTATGTTTCAAAATGAAAGAGCTCCCTTCTTAACCTTATAAAATTAAAATGAAAATAGCATCCAATGACCTACATTAATATTCAGTGCTTTTTTTTTTCCATCAGACTTACAGTTTTCCCTAATGGATATATACTATTGCAGTAGAAATGTTAAAGTTGAGACCCTGAGCCTAGTACATTTTTTCATATGCCTGATGTTCAGAGTTACTGACCTCAGCTCTTACCTACTGAATATTATGAGATGCTTTAAACACCTTCGGGTTACCAGGTTCTTGTCATTCATTTTAATGAAAGAGTCCATCTGGAAGCCATCTGTAGAATGGGGTCAAATTCTCCCCAGAGGTTAAGTGTAATGTGAGTGTGCAAGGCAAAAAGTAAATGTAGTCAAATTTTCCTTTAAAGATATTGTAATTCAGTAGCACAGTTCTCACTCATATTCAGCCCAGTCAGGAGTTTTGCTGGCACTGAGCACACAGCACTTTCTTTACTTATGAGCCAGTAGACATAGGCAGACAGTGATGTAGGGCAAAATAAAGCTCTTGTTTTCATGCAAATTGTGTTGCAGGGAAGGAGGCAGAAAATAATTACATGAACAAATAAATAAAATTACATTGGATAGTTTTATATACTGTGAAGACAAATGAAGCAGCAGACGGGAGCAACCCTAACAAAGAAAGATGGTGCTCACCACAGTGTTCAGGAAAGCAGGCAGCAAAGGAGCAGAAATGTGTGTTTGGGGTCCGAGCAGTGCTGTAGAAAAGTCAATGCTCAGCTATAGAGTTAGCAAGAATGCAGTGGGTGGAGGCCAGAGCCTATGACCTCAGAGGCCAGCATATAAATTAGATCTCACTCTGAGAGAGCTAGGAATCAGCTGCAGAATTCAGACTGTGGGCAGCAGGAGAGAAGGAAGCTTTGCTAATCAAAGCCTAATGAAGAAAGGCAGACATAGTTTTGGGGGTGGAGGCTGTGGCAATATTCTGTCCATGAAAAGTTGAGGGGGGCTTCCCCATCACAATGGTCACCACGTGCTAAGAGCTGACTGAATTCTCCATTCACCAGCCAGTCTAGTATACTTTCTGTTGCTCTAATCAAACACCGGCCTAAACCAACTTAGGGTATGAGTGGGTTTATTTGGCTTACATATCCAGATCACAATCCATTTTTGAGAATAGTCAGGGCAGGAATAGAGACAGAGACCATGGGAGAAAGCGGCTTACTGGCTTGCTTCTAGACTCACATTCAGCCACAGTTCTTTTATAGCTCAGTTCTACCTGAAATGATACATCCTCCTGCAGTAGACGGGAGTGGGAGGAGGGGAGGGGGAATCCTCCATCAATTAGTAAAATTGCCCCCCACAGGTCTCTCTATTTGTTCCTATCTGCAACAGGAGGAAGCTTCTCTGATGATGGCTGAGCTAGGCACTGATCTACGAATACAACAGAATTCTATTAGGAGACATTTTATTGCTATGTTCCTTTAGCAAGGTGGTTCTCAACCTCCTTAATGCTGTGACTCTAATATAGTTCCTCATGTCATGGTGACCCTTAACTATAAAAATTATTTTCATTGCTATTTCACAACTGTAAATTGCTACTGTTATGAATCATAATGTTAATGTCTGATATATGCAGCCCCTGTAAAAGGTAGGTCGCAACCCACAGGTTGAGAACCATTGCTTTATCAGAACAATAGTATTTGGTTTTTCCCTGGGTCCCTGTCCTAACTTCATATTCTTAGCCACCCAAGCAGTACTGGGTGTGGGTTCCAATTCTTGGAGTGAGCCTTGACTCAAATCAGATATTGTTTAATTACTCTAACAAGCTTTGTGCCACAGTTGCAACAGCATGTCTTGCTGGCAGTCACTCTTTGTGTTTGTAACTGCCTTGGTGTTTTCCTTTCTCCATTGGTAGTGGACAGAGTAACTTTTAGAACCAGGAACTGAAAGTTTCAGTACATCGAGGTGAAGGCTAGGGAAGGACTAGATCTACTTCTCTTCATTTGATAAGTTTCACAGGAGTTTTCTTCAGCAATAGGGCCTTACCATTGGTTTGAGGAGAACCACCAATAGCCTGAGTTGTGTAGGGGTTCCTATAAGACACTTCAGCCAACAACTCAATCAGTTATAACAAAACCTTAGTGCTGGAAGATGCCTTTGGTGTCAAGAGGTGACCATTTGGGACTTTATCTCCTCCTTTGACTACTTCATTGAGATCACCTTCACATATGTATAAATTTTAGGAAGCTTCTCCTGTATAGGTTTCTAAACTACCCCTCAAATATCCCACAGTTTTCATTGTCCTTCCCCATATTCTTGTTCCCCTTTCCTCCATCTCTGTTTAATCCTCTCATTCCAGTCTCTCCCTTCGACCCTCCATAACTATCTTGTGTATTTCCCAAAGCCCTTCTCTAAATATCTTCTGTCCTTACAGTGACTTAAGAGCAAACATCTACATGTAAGCAAATGCATATCATATTTATCTTTCTTGTCTGAGTTACCTCTCTCTGAATGTTTTTTTTTTATATAGTTCTATCCATTTACCTGTGAATTTCATTTTTTTTAAATCAACTGGGTGATACTCCATTGTAGAAATGTACTTCATTTTCTTTATCTATTCTGCTGGGGGACATTGAGGTTGTTTCTGATTTCTGAGTATTATCAATAGTGAAATAATGAACATGTTTGGGCAAATGTTCTTGTGGTAGAATAAATCATCCTTTATGTATATTCCCAATAGTAGAATAGCTGGATCTTGGAGTAGTTTGATTTGTATCTTGCTGAGGACCTAACACTGAGTTCTATTGTGGCCATTCCACTTGCACCCCATCAGCAATGGATGAGTCTTCCCCTTACTTCACATCCTTTCCAGAATGATCTGTCAGTTGTTTTATTGATCTTAGCCATTCTAATGGGTGTAAGATGAAATCTCAAAGTCATTGTGATGTGTATTTGACTGATGACTAATATGTTAACATTTTAAGTGCATCTCATGCATTTGAGTTTCTTGTTTTGAGAATTCTCTATTTAGATCTCTACCTCATTTTTAAATTGGATTGTTTCTTTGATATCCAGTTCTTTATATACTTTGGATCTTAGTCCTCTCTTCGGTGTGTGGTAATTTTTTTTCCATTTTTTAGCTTCATGAGTTCCCATTTACTGGTTATTATTAGTGCCATGCTAATGGTGTTCTGTTCAGAAAGTCTACTCCTGAGTCAATGGGTTCAAGACTATCCCCCACATTCTCTTATATCAGATTCTGTGTATCTAGCCATATGCTGAGGTTTTGATCCATCTTACTAGAGTTTTATGTGGAGTGATAATACAGGTTGGAGAAGATGTAGAAGATGTTCATATATTATTTGTGTAAGTGAGTTAATTTAGTCATCATTGAGAAAAATATGGTTTCTTAAAAAATTAAATATGAAAATACTATATAAGTCAGCAATCCTACATCTTTGAATTTATCCAAAGGAATTGAAACCAATGTCAAAATCCTGGTGCTCATGTGCTGAGCTGTTATTGCAGCACAATTTAAGAGCCAACATGTGGTACTACCCTGTGTTGATCAATAAATGAATGAATATACAAAATTGATGCATATGAAAAATGAGGTAATATACCATCATTTAAAAACATGAAATCCTGTTACTTGTGTAAGATGTTACACTAACTATAAGAAACCAGGCACAGAAAAACAAACACACAGCTAGTCTCAAAAGTGGAATGTTGCACAAGGGTCACTAGAAAATGGAACTGATAGAATGTGTGCATATTACAAAAGCAGATTTACTAAAATGACTCACATCTAACTGAAGGGATTTGGCAGTGGCTTGCTGAGGAGTCTGAGAGCCCAGTAGTTACTCAGTCCACAAAGTTGAATGTTTCAGCTGTTCTAATCCAATACACAAGGCATACAAGATTCCTGGAAACCTGCTGGACTGTGATGGAAGACTGCAGAAATTAGAGTTTGATGCCAGCAAAAGACAGACATGCTCATAGCAAGAAGTGAAGGCAGGGAGGTAAGTACACAGTTTCTTCCTTGGACTCCTTTAACTGGGCCACCTGCCAGCTGGCGCTGTCCATCGTGGAAGGGAATCGCCAGTAAATCAATCCTTCCTGGAAATGCCCTCACAGACCCACCTAGAGGCGGCTCTCTTAAGTGACTGCAGATAGTCAAGTGGCAATCAAGATTAATATAAGTGAAATATTTAAAAAGCCAAACTCACAGGGGCACAAAATACAATGAGAATTACTAGAAAAGGCAGTATGAGATCAGAAAATGTAGAAATTTGGTTTAATAGGTAGAAAGCTTCTCTCAGGAAGGAGGAATACATTTTTAAAGACTTATATTACAGCTAAAGGACTACAGTCAACAATAATTTGTATTTTTAAAAAGCTAAAAGAGTAAATATCAAATATCACACCAGATGCACAGGCAAATTAAAGATGTAACTAATTAAATTGACTTAATTATACCATATTTTATACATATAATCAAAAAATTACATTATATTTATGACCATTCCTTATACCATTGTTGACCATAACCATGTCAATTCATAGATGAAAGTATTTAATTAGGGATGGCTTAAAGTTTCAGAGGTTGAGTCCATTATCCTCATGGCTGGAAGGATGGCAGCATGCAGGCAGGCATGGTGTGAGAGAAGGAGCTGAGAGTTCTATGTCTCTATCTCTAAGCAGCAGAGAGAGCGAGCCACGGGATTATTATTATTATTATCAGTATTATTATTATTATCATTGTCATTGTTATTATCATCATTGTAGAGAGAACCTCTTGTACTGTATGGAATCATCACCTGTCAATTAAAACATTTTGTTGGCCTATTACCTTAGGCAGGCAATACGGAGGTGGAAATTTGGGTACAGAGAGAGGAATTCTGGAAAAATAATTAGGTGTAGGAGGTTTGCCCCAGACACAGAAGAAGATGGTCATATGAAACTGAGGACCAAGTAACAAGTCATGTGACATGACTTGGAATAATATAAATACATAATTAACATTTGAGCTTGTCAGGGATCAGGCCTAAATGTTTATTCATATACAATTAAGTCTCAGAATCATTATTTCAGGGAATTTATGTCCAGGTGGGAAAGGTCACAGTTACACATTATTATTATTATTATTATTATTATTATTATTATTATTATTATCATCATCATCATCATCATCATCATCATCATCATCATTATCATTATCATTATTTTGATTTTTAAGACAGGGTAACTCTGTGTAGGTCCAGCTGTCTTGGAACTCACTCTGTAGACCAGGCTGATCTCCAAATGAGAGATCACTTGCCTCTGCCTCCTGAGTGCTAGGAATAAAGGCATGAGTCACTACCGCCTGTCAGTAAACAGGATATTTTTTTTTAAAGGATATGATGTAGTAAACATGATGATCACAGTGATTCTGCATCTAGGAAGGGATGGTGGTATAAGCTAGTTGACTTTCATACATAGTGGGAAAGGAAAAAGACCTGCCACTCAGTAATTTGCCATCCATGGATGCTGAGCGAAGAAGCCGGGGAAGCAGACCGTGAGTGTGCAGGCATAGGCTGTGATGGCTGAGTAATCATTGCAGGCATTTCTCCTCTCCTTTCTGATTCATCTGAGTACAGAGAAGCAAGTGCATCATCTTAAAGGATGGAGAAAGAAAAAGAGCTAGAGCTTTGGGAGGATGAGTGGGAAATAATTTCCTAGGACAATGAAACCCTCAATAGATGAGGAATGTGTATCTAAGTTGTTCAGCATCACCGGGGCCCCACTTTTCCAGTTACCACCTGCTCCCCTTCCAGATGAACACCAAATAAAATCACTGGTTGGCTTTCAGGGACTGTGTTATGCATGAAACACAGATCCGAGATTGTTTCATCAATACAGCTTTTTTCATTCATCTTTACTAATTTCTGAGTTTGAGAAGCTAAACGCCCACATGAGATGAATGTGAAATACAAACACAAGCTACAGGGTATCCTGGGCTACTGAGTGAGCTAGAGGCCAGCTTCAGCTATAGGATGAGACCCTATCTCAAAGAACAAATTAATTAATGTAAGGACAAAAGAATGAGCAAATGCTATCCTTCCCTTTTTTTATTAGATATTTTCTTTATTTACATGTCATATGATATCTCCTTTCCCAGCTTCCCCTCCAAAAATAAAAAAATAAAAATAAAAATAAAATAAAACAAAATTAAAATAAACAACCCTGTTCCCTCCCTCTCCCCCTGCTCACCAACCCACCCTCTCCCACTTCCTGGTCCTGGCATTCCCCTGCACTGGGGCCCTTGGCCCTGTGGAGCTGCTATCCTTCCCTTCTTACACAACTGCTCACTCACCCTGCTAAGGACCATGGTTCTAGACCCATATTCTTTGAATTCTATGTGATCCTTTGCTCTTACAAGCATGCCCACACAGGTAAGTGGAATGCTCAACCATTTGGATTCCTAATGAGACAGACATTTATTAATGAAACTAAAAAAGAAGAAAGCTTAGGTGTACCTTAGAAGTGGAGTTCCTGCATAGCATTCACAAGACCCTGGATTTCATACCCAGTGCCTGGAAATCTGATAAGATGAATTTCCTAATAGTAGGCAAACACGTTTTCCATCTGTTTCACAAGTGAGGAAACCATAAAAGCCTTTGGACTTCCTCTTGACAATGTTGTCTTGTCTACATCTTGATAATGTTTTACCTAATTTCTTTTTACTTTGTGAGGTTCAGTTTGTCTTCAAAGGTTTATATTCCAACATCTGAACAGCAATATCAAGGTACCAGGTCGGAGCCCACCATTAAGAGCTGAGTTTTTGTTTCACATGAAGCTAAGAGTCTCTCTGCTTAGGGCCTGAGGACAATTCCGAGGCTCATACAGAGTGTATGGCCCTGAAAGCTGACCCTGTAAGACTGAGAGCAGTGCTACATTTCTCATTCTTCTTAGATATTATGCATCCAAATGATTTAATTCCAAACTGAGGTTCCAATGCTTTGTGGTATGCAAATGGCCTACAGGACTTCACTTTCAATCCTTTTTCAGGAGTAACCATACTGCAGTAGAGACCAAAGCAGAAATTAACATCCACAAAAATTCCATTATCCTTCAGACATCAAGATCAACAACCCATCATGTAGCTTTAAGCAGACTAAGGCTACTGGGGACTCCTCATTTGCCAACAAAAGTGATAACAGTAATTATAGCAGCATGTGTTCTAGGAGGCCATGCTCATTGATGGAGGTGGCTTTCACCCGCGTTACCACATGCAACTCCTCTTGTACAGGGACTCTGCCCAACAGACACTTCCTTTCTTCATGTCTGCAATCCTGTGTTTGAGTACTGGCTCCAGGTTAGCCATAGGAAAAGTAAAATAAGCTAACCAGAACTCAAGCACTAAGTTAAAGGCTTGACTTTGAAATCTGTTGAAGATTTTGGATATGGAGAAAGCTTCCACAAAACAACTCCCTGTCTCACAAATACCAGGTCATAAAAGACAACTGCTCAGGAGCAGACTGACTGAGAGGAACTAAGCAGACGCCAAGATAGTGTGGGACTCCGAGTAATATCCTGAACTCAATATAAGTTTCTCGTCTGTCATAAAGTGAAATAGTGAGGAAAACTGTTCAAATAGGTCTGTTGGTGCTGAAAATTACACAGCATTATGTAATAGAATGGATATTGGAGTATTTATAAGGAGAAGGCCATTTATCTGCAACTTAAATTCAAGAGTTTTTCATTCAAAAAATTCATATATGTATATTCTTATGGGGGTTGGCCATAGGGACACACCAAGCTCACAGGGAAGATGAGGAAAAAGGTAATACAGATGTATAAAATATTGACTCAAAGGCAGATAAGAATGTTTTGTGTGGTATTTCTAATTTCTCTAAGACATGAAATTATTATAAAATTTAAAAATTAAATTCTTTATAAACAGTAAAACAAATGACTTTCCTGTCATAACATCAAGAAATACTATAGCAGAAAAAAATTTATATAATCAATATTAGCTGCCAGGCTTGTAAATACATTCAAATGACCCCAGCCAGAGGCCTGGAAAGACGAGGTTTCTGGAGGCTACAATTAGAAGGTGTGAGGCTTATGCTAGTGAGACCTTGAGATAATCTCATTGGCCCCTCATCAATTCTTTCTCTGAGGTGCTCTTCAAGAGCAGGGTACCTTGTGTGTCTTCCTGGGTACCTGAAGGCTCTATAGAGTTTTCCAGTCAGCTCTGTTTGGAACCAATGAGAAAGGCAAGGCTTAATGGTAGTAAGGAGCTGCAACTCTCCCAGGCTTCTAAGCCTACCACTCAATAGCTGCTCAGAGATGATGCACTCAGAGAACAACAGCCTGCAACCCTAAGCCCCCATAACTTTAATTATACCATTTCAGTATACAAATGACTCAGTGCCCCTTAACAGGCACATTAAATTCCTTATATCTGGGAATGAGCACACATATAAGTCTGTCTGTATGTGAAAATTCATGCACATGTGTGAAAATGAGTTATATATTACAATAAAGGATATTCTATATGTATGTCTAAACATGAATATAAGATAAAATAGCAGTCTGTTGACATCAGTAAAAATCGTTTTTTGAAATCATAAGTGGCTCAATAAAAGGAACAAATATAAAAAGCCACAGGCAGGAATCAATAGAATGCTGGTAAGACAACTCCTACCCCTCTGTTCCAAATAAAACCTGTCATAAATGTCTAAAGAGATCGCATTTTTATGGGCTCAGGGGAAGTAATTTAAAACTTTATGTTGAGTAAAGCAAATAAGTTCTTTTGAGAAACAGAACTGATAATAAAATAACCAATTGTAGTCAAAGATGAATATGACATGCTTTACTAAATTAGGAAATGCAAAAGGTATGCATTGTCCTTTCAAAAAGATCTGCTTGGTTTCTGGGTGTGGTGGCAGGTAGTACTCAGGAAACTGGAGCAGAAAGACTGAAAGTTTACTGTCAGCCTGGACTACAGAAGAAGGCTCAGACAGGCGAATACTTATAGCCTTCTCTACATGCTTGCATAGAAATAATTCATAAAAACTGAGTTTTTTCTCAACTTAAAATATAAGTTTATTGTATTTCTATTAAAATTCTTTTCTACTGTAGGAGACAGGGAGAGGCTACAGTTTGATAAAACCATTGCAAACCTAATGTCACCACATCATGACAGTTTTTTCTCACTCTTGCCCTGTTTTGTTCTGGTTTTAGGCTAGTAAATGGAATTGGGAGCTGATTTATTTCATAATCACAATCCATTTTCTAGTACCAATATCACATTTTCTTCCCATTCTTAATTATACATAATGCTTCCACAAGTATGAATTAGGTTACTATAAGTACTTACCAGTTTCTATCAACTTTAATTTTTTGCTAATTCATATGTAAGTACTTCTACTTTAATCATGATATACGCAATAATATATTCCATCCACATATATAGTATATATATGTCAATATAGCTTAAAATTTATATATAAGTATATATAAATATATCTGTAATTGTTTTATTGGTATTGTACTATTTTAGAATTTATGAATATTGTAAAATTTGCAAATATTGTAAAAATTATAAATATTGTAAAATATTGCTATCGTAATTGTTTCTGGTTGCCTACCATAACTAGATGCTGTCAGCATTTTGTCTAGGCTCTGCCCCACAGGTACCTGGTAACAGCCAGGTGTACCTGACTCACTATAAAAGGGGCTGCTCGCCTCCTCTACTCTCTCTTGCTCTCTTGCCTTCTTGTTCTCCTTCTATCCTCTCATCCTCCTCTCGCCACATTCCCCTCCCCCCCCCTCTCTCCATGTGCTTATAGCCGGCCTCTACTCCTCTTCTCTCTCTCTCTCTCTCTCTCTCTCTCTCTCTCTCTCTCTCTCTGTCTCTCTCTGGGATTCTACTCTTATGCTCTGCCCGCCAAGGCTGCCACCATCTCTGCCTGGCCCTTCAAGTTCTGCTGAAGATAAAAGATAAGGAGCTTTCACCCTGCCCCCTTGTGCTTCCCATCCTGTCTAGGACTCTATTTCCTGAGATGCTGTTTTCCTGCAGTCAGAACCATCTGCCCCTCTACTTGTGCTCTTTCACATGCACACACATGGGCGTGCGTGGGCCTCTCTCCCTCTCTTTCTCTGCCCGGGACTCATGAAGTGAACATGAGTCCCGTTGCCTGCCACAAGAATAGTGTGCACATTGCTAGGATGATGCTACTTCAGGTACTTCTCTTTCCCCGCCCACTGAGAACTCTGATAGGCAGAACTGGGCAGAACCAGCCCAAAGCCTGAAGTACTCGGCAGAGAGAGGCTTCTAGTGGCTAGGAGGAAGCCCCAACCTGCTTGTCAGAGTATGCACACCACACAGCTGTCATCGCCTGTCTCTAAATGAAGCCAGCAACAGCCAGTCCCTCTCATGTGCCTTCTGGCCTATTGTGACTCCTTGTGATCTGTGTTCTTCAGGCTGTGCATATATCCCACACCCCCAACCCAGGAGCATGCCTGGTGCTTCAACTGCACATTCCCATGCCTGTTTCTCGCTCCACCAACCGGCCCAGGTCAGAAATGGAATGGGTCATAATTCCCCAGCTCCAGCAGGTATTGGGCCATGAGCTTGCCAGACTCTGCGTGTTGTGGCCTCTACACCACACCTGTCTGAAACCCAGAGCTGGTGTAGCTTGGCACTCCCTGCCCACCCCACTGAGTTCATGTCACAGGCCTGAACCAGCCTGGACACAATCACCTTTTGTCACCACAGTCTCACACCACCACTGCCAGCTCTCTTATTTCTTTACATGCTGGTCCTCCACACCAACTCTAAGCCAAGTGTTTCTCCAGTAGTATAAAATGTGGTTTTCTCTACTTATACAACCTGTCAAAGTTACTTAATAATTAAGATGTTTGTTCCTATCCTATCTTGGTAAGTAATGATTTTTGTTACTACTACTACTAAGTTACTCTCTATTTACTATATACACTCTCAAACAAGTAATTTAACAAACACAAGTTGTCTAACTCAGATATGACCAATAGATACAGCTCTCAATCTTATGAGAAGTCTGCTTTCACACATGTACACACACACACACGTGTGTACATGTGTGAAAGATATATATATATGTTCAAGTTTATGGCAGACAAAGATTTCCAGAGCCTAACAGCTTACCCCATAAGGTCTCAGGAAGATAATGGAACAGCTACAAGAGACTGCCTGGATTATGGAATGATAACCACTGAGAAACACTGGGCAGAACTGGATACCCTGAAAGTCAAGTGATTCATATTCTCTAAATCAAGATGAGTTATTTCTTGTTTCAAATGTATCTATTCCATGGGGGTGGGGGGGGGGAACTCTCCATCTTCTGGGATTAAAAGCCAGACTGACTCTACTCAAGTTGCCATGGAGACCACGGGGACCCGGGAAGTGTTTGGACTATAGATGAACTGACATTTTTTAATTAATACACGACTCCTAGATTATAATTAATTCTTCCCCAGATTTCTGACTACATTGACAGATAAGGTAGCTTGAAAACAGACATAGCTCCTTATTCAAAGGTAAACCACCACTGTATTTACTCATTAATAAATTCATTAACTAGGTAAAACTGCCAGATTTCTTACAGACTTCACGATAAAGAATACACAAGTTCAGATGTAAGTTTTCTCAGATGTAACCCGTTACTTCCTTACCTAAACTTAGTTTCCAACGACTAAATGCTTCATATCTCCTCTTCTTGCTATGCTACTGTCCTAACATTATTCAAGATCTAATAAATTTACCTAACCATAATGAAACATTACACTATACAATCCAACTGTTTAATCACAAATTCAATTTTTAAGTTTTCTTTGATTGTATTTTAACTAAACATAAGTGTTTCTAGTTATGTATATTAAGTCTCCTAGATAGAAGAGAAAAACCCTTCTTGTTCCTTCTGCTCCACAAAAGGTTTGCCCATCTTATTGTTCATGCCATTAACAATCTATCTCTTTTGTAAACTTATAAGCTACAGGAAACGTACTCAGATCTATCTCTCTTGGACCAAATAGATTCCATCAAGATAAGTACATCTTGCTAATCAATAACCTAATGTTCCCATTTACTACCTATTCCAGAGGGTAGGATTCCTCTGGGTTTCAAATGTACATCTAAGAAAAAAATTCATTCTCCCAAGCACACTTATCTTTATTCTCTACATAATAGATACACACACACACACGTGTCCATAGTGTGTGTGTGTGTGTGTGTGTGTGTCTTTCAGCACCTTGTCAAGTCCAGGTGCTTACTACAATCCAGAACAGGTCCAGAGAAATGACCACCAGATGCTCCAATCTTCTCACACAGACACGGACACTTCTACTGAACCTATTACTTCTGATCTACCCACAGATGGTTTCACAAACCCTGGACAGCAAGGAAACAGCCAACTCTCCTAAGACTGAGCCAACATACCCATACCTATTTTCCTAGGTTTCCTATAGACATATCACCCCCAAATCATCAGGAAGTAGCTAAAAATCACAACGACCATATTCCTGTTCCAACATCACCTCTTTCTAATTTTTTCCTTTTTTTATTAAACCAAAATGGGGTAACATTAGCATTTTGACTAGGCAAAATGCCCTATAGTTACCTGGCAACTGCCAGGTGTGCCTGACTCATTATAATAGGGATTTTTCAACCCCTCCACTCTCTCTTGCTCTTTTACCTTCTTGCTCTCCCCCTGTTCTCTCATCCCCCTCTCTCCACATTCCCCTCCCCCTTCTCTCTCCATGTGCTCATTACTGGCCTCTACTCCTCCCCCTCTTTCTCTCTCTCTCTCTCTCCCTCTCCCTCTCTCTCTCTCTCTCTCTCTCTCTCTCTCTCTCTCTCTCTCTCTCTCTCTCTGCCTCTCTGCCTTTCTTTGTCTCTACAACCCTCTCAACTCCCCTCTCCAAACTGCAAATAAACTCTCTGATATACTACTATACCATTGTGTGGCTGGTCCCTCATGGGGAAGGGATGCCTCAGCATGGGCCTGCGAAGGCACCCCCTTCCCCCGTACCTGACTGCACATCCATCAAACATAGTCCTTCTCTCCTTATCTTTTATAAAATACAACAGATGGTACAACTCTAATGTTCAAGCCACCACTCACCACAGACATAGAAGAGAAATAAAATTAAACCATGACCAACCTGGAAGCACTTCTCTGCTGTGAGTGTACTCAAATACCAGAAAGTGCTAAGAAGAAACACTACTTTTCTGACTTGTTCAGCTTCCTTTCTTATATAACCCAGGACTACTGGCCAATGAATTCTACTGTCCACATCATTCATTAATCAGTAAATTCCCCACAGACATGGACAAAGCCCAATCTTGGCGAATCCGATGTAAGCAATTTCTAAATTGTGGTTACCCCTTCCCAGGTGACTATAGTTTATGTCAAATTGACAAAACTAACCATGGGGTGGAGGTGGAGATGTGTGTGTGTGTTGGTGGGTGGGTGTAAGTGTGTGTGTGTACACATAGATAGATAGATAGATAGATAGATAGATAGATAGATAGATAGATAGATAGGAAGGCATGGACTTGAGAGGGGATGTAGGAAGCATATGAGAAGACAAAACATGAAGAGGGGGTGATATGCTGAAATGCATTCTATTTAGGTATGAAATTCTCAACAAAGCATTAAAAAATTTTTAAAAGCACAACCACTAAAGACAGTAAAAGCTCTCATTTCAGTATTGTTCATTGTCAGCCCATAACTCACTTGCTGTGTTCTCCCTAATGACCTGGGCCTACCCACCCACAACACTGGGATGGGGTACAACAAGTTTCTCTCACACTGAGACCCAAAATAGGGTAACTTTAAATGTTACCTACTTACTGTCCCCATTTACTCTCCCCATTTACTGTCCTCTCCCCCAAATAAAAAGTATAATTTATGTAAAACAATGGTTGATGGACAGAAGGTCAGCCTTCAGATGTACAAGCTTACAATAGTCCTATCTCAACCTTTTGAGGGAGGCACAGTATCTAAAAGGCCTAACAGTGACACAAAGACAGTTCATAAATACACAATAAAATAATTGCTTTAAGTTCTATGTGTTCTAATTGTTTTAAGCACCATGTGGGCTTACTCTGGGAGGATCTGGCCCACAGCCTAGGCACACATATGAGTATCTGCTTTTAGCATAAAGACAAAGCCTGCCAAGCTTACCCACACCAGCGGGAGTCTCTAAAGGGTTGTCTGAAACCATGCTATTAGAGCAGGGAAAAGTTATTATAAAACAAAAGCTTCTGAAGCACTGCCAGAGTTAGCACTCTCTTCCATTGGCAGACAGCTGGACAAGCATTGCAGAGCTTGTCCTTTGAGAATGAGCGAATGGCATTCAGAGAGCATGTGCAGGTGCACTAGGAGCATCCACAGGTTGGCAGTGAGACTCGGCCCAAAACTATGCAGTGATAGCAGTGCATAGCAGATCTCACCTTGGTAATGGCTCTAAGCAGAGCCATGATGACAAAGAGAAGCAAAAACTTTTGTGGTTTGTTCTTATAGGTATTTACAGAAAGATTCACTATTCTACCTTTCTTCCCATGAACATAAGAAAGAATTAAAGCCCAATCATGATTAAATTGTTTTTTAAAACTCTTCTCTCTACCTTCCTCCAACTCTAATCCCTAAGTTTCATTTCCAGCTCTGTAGTTAAAGCACCTATTTGCAGCCTCCTCTTTCACTCAGACCTCCATCTCCAATGGGTCACATAGGACTTACTCTCCAACCTTCCTTCTCCCAATTCACCCCATTATCCCAGCATCTAAAACCAGCAGACATTCCCTGTGAATATAACTGCATAAAAGCCACACAGGGGGAAATGTTTGTGTCTATATTACAGAGACTACAAGGATAAAAAGGAAATAAAAGCAGCTTCAAAATAAAACCTCTATTGGGTTATTGTGGTGTCATGCCCACAGATCTCAGCACTCAGGAAGCTGAGGCAGGCAGATCTCAGTGAGTGGCAGACCAACTGAAGCTACACAGCAAGCCCCTGTCTCAAGAAGGCAAAACAAACAAAAGTACAACATAAAAGCTTTCTGAGCTTTGTGCAAGTGTTTTGGCGGATTGTCATCCTACAAGTCCTTAATACTTGGAATGATTTGTAGAAGATTTTTGTATAGAGAGAAGAATGTTGAAACAAATAATGTCTAAATTTCCTTAAGTCTTAGAATTGGTGTGCCTTTCAAGGCCAGGGAAGGAGATAGGCTAACTGCCAAGCTTCACCTCTCCTTCTTCCCCTCCAAATCCAATTCCCTAGTCTCATCCCTAGCTCCCTACTTGCCTTCATCTCCATTGGATCACACAGATCTTATCTTCAAACTTTGACCCCTACACTCATTGCTTTATCTCAGTCTCCAAATTCAGCAGACATTCTCATGAATCAGTAGCATTAATACAGTAAAAATAGCCATCCTACCAAAAGCAATCTACAGATTCAGTGCAATTCCCATCAAAATACCAACACAATTATTTGGAGATCTTGAAAGGATAGTTTTCAGCTTCTGATGGAAACACACAAAAACCCAGTATAGCTAAAACAACCCTGCATACTAAAAGAACTGCTGAGGGTATCACCATCCCTGACCTTAAATTGTACTACAGTGCTATAGTAATAAAAATCAGCATGGATTTGGCCTGCTAAAACAGACAAATGGGACCTCATGAGGCCAAAAAGCTTCTGTATGGCAAAGGACACCATCATTTGGACAAATCAGCAGCCTATAAAATTGGAAAAGTTCTCTATCAATTCTACATCTGATAAATGGCTAATGTCCAAAATATATAAAGAACTCAATTAGATATCAAGGAAACAAAAAACCCAATTAAAAATGGGATACCGAACTAAACAAAAAGTTCTCAAAAGGGCAAACACAAATGGCTGAGAAGCACTTAAAGAAAGTTCAACCTCTAGTCATCAGGCAAATATAAATCAAATGACTTTCAGATTTCATCTTACACCTGCCACAATGGCTAAGATCAATAAAACAAGTGACATCAATAAAACATGTGCTGATGAGGATGTGGAGCAAGAGGAACACTCATCCACTGCTGCTGGGAATGAAAACGAGTACAGCCAGTGTGAAAATCTATGTTGTAATTCCTCAGCAAGATGGAAATCAATCTACTCAAGATTTGGCTATGCCATTCTTTGGCATATACCCAAAAGATGTGTCATTCTACCACAGAGACACTAACTCAACCATGATCATTGCTACTCTATTCATAGTATCCAGAAATCAAAAACAACCTAGATGCCTCAACAGAAGAGTGGATTTTTCAAAAATGTGATATATTTTATAATGGACTATTATTTGGCTGTTAAAAAAATTAAATTCACAGGCAAATAAATGGAAGTAGAAAAAAATACCCTGAGGTAACCCAGATCCAGAGAGAAAAATATGGTATGTATTTCTTTAAAACTGTAGATTAGCTGTTAAATTCATGATACCTATACTATAATCTATATATCTACTTATGTTAGAAAATGAGTAAGGTACTGTATGGGGTAAGGGAGAGTAACATATAGATCTCCCTAGGAAAGAGACTAAATAGTTATGCATGTATGTGCTGGGTTTGAAAGGGAGAATCTAGTGGTAGGGGGATGGCAGAGGGTGATGAAGCAGGGCATTTTGGGAGAGATATCTAAAATTAAGGGCCATTTGAGAGGCAGTATGGAAGCCATACAGTAGAAGCTTCCTAAAATATATACATAGATGATGGTAACTGTGGGTGTGGAGTCCAGACAGAATACCAGGGGCTTGGGCCCTACGTGATCGATGGCCACAGAATTATGGGGCTGGAACTCGTGTCAGGAGCCTAGTGTCTAGGAGCATGGCAAATGGGCCTTCTATCCCTTGCAGAGTTATCTGCTGGGTCTCCGGGGTTTAAGCATAGCACACCAGAAAACAGGCTGCCTTTCATGGTCCCACACATATGAACACAGAGACAGAGGAAACATGCATAGGGTCTACACCCAATGGAGTCCTAGAGGTAAAAGGAGAAGTAGACACACACCCTTATCCCTATCCCAAAAGCTATCTCCAGTTGATAGCCACTCACAAATGAAAATTTTATTTTCTCCAAAGGAGTTTTACTGGAGAAACAAACCACTCTAAAGGGTAGCTGCATGCTCAGTGGTAGGTGGCCAACAGAAAATGAACTTAATGGAATCTTTGGAGGTTCCTTGTCTAACAACATTGTCTTAGGGCTCTTCTTTTTTTTTTAATGTATTCTGTATTGTTTTTATTTTTAATACACACACACACACACTGAAATGTCAACCTGTGCTGGTTTTAAAGTGATTAACTTATATATCCAAAGTGGAAAAATTTTGGTAACTTTTCCAAATTGTTACTGAAAATAAACTAATATAATACTTTGCAGCTTTACCTTGAAGATAAGAGATGTGAGTTAGCATCAACTGGAAACCTTTCATAAGCAAGAGTCACCCTGGAGAAGTTGGAATGTTGTGGTGTTTTATCTTGATTTCTTTAACTGATGTGGGAAAACCCATCTTGATTGTTGGTAGTCCCTCTGCAGAGGATTTGAACTGTATGAAATGGAGAGACTGAGCTGAGAACTGCCCTGCCTCCATTGCTCTGTTCTAGACTGTAGATGTGATACCATCTGGTGATTCAGACTCTGGCCACCTTGACTCCATTCCATGATGGGCTGTACAATTGATGGGTGAAGCAAAGTAGGCCTTTTCTCCCTTGAGTTGCTTTTCTCAAACTTGATTTATCAAAGCACCAAGAGAAGAAACTGAAGTATCCTTACCCAATAGAAACAAGCTTCCAGTTTTTTTCTGAACATGAAAGCTCTTGACATGGACTCTCCTGGATTGTGAGAACCCACCTGCATTTTAAGCTGTTTTCACTCTGATCTCCAGTTTCTGGTTCTCATGAGCACTTAATTTTACTGGTCCTTTTTTGTACTTGATCTTCTGATTTTTATATGTGTGCTTTAACTTGGATCTACCTCACTCCTCAATGTTGGACCATATAAAAGGGAATCCCTGCCATGGCTGAACGACTCTGCCTTCTACACTGACCAATCCCAACTTGCTCAGCCAAACCTTCTTAGTTTAGTAGCTCAAGCATCTTGTTGTTCCAAGGAATTGTTTAGCTGGCAGTGGGACAACCACAAAACATGATTTTTTATGACCCACTAAAAGTGAAAGAAACAGGGCATAAATTGTGTGCACAATTGTATGTAAATGTGTCAAGGGGAAGTGATTGAAGAATGCTTTTTATTCATTCTTTTTAAATCATCATTATTGTATTAGTATTGTTCTAAAGTCTTTCCTAAAATCATTCAAAATGTGTTTTATTTTCACTCAAAATTGAGGTCAATTGTCATCTTTAATTATACTGATAGATTTGCATAATCTTCTTTTGCCTTGCATAGAGACTAGCAAAGAGCAATTTAGATTCCTTTGAGTACAGAAGAAAAAATGCAAATGACCCTCCTCACTTCAACTTACTTTACAAAATCGAAGGAGAAATAACAGGTTCTTCTGTGGGAAAAGTCAAATTGCTATTTTGATCCAAGATGGAAACTTTTATCCTCCTGTTTAACTTTATAGAAAGTGTAGTTTTTTTTTTTCTCAGATTATCAAATACTGTAAAAGTATCTATTTGGGTTTGTACACCACTATGCTCTGAGCCAAATGATTGCCATCTTTGTAAGACCAGCTGGGTCTACTTGCAAAATATCATCACAGCTAGACTTAGTCCTTGCTAGAAAGAGGAGTGGACATGGTCTTTTAAAGATCCTCAGCAGATTATCCAGCCATTCTTGCTAACCTGTGTGCAGGCTTAGATTTTTCAAAACCTACTTTTTTAGGTTCTTAAATGCTTCAATTTCCCTTTTAACTCACCTACCAGAGGTGGGCAGGGGGTAAGTTAATAGGAAAGAGGTATTGTGAACCTGTTTAGAAGTATTTCCTTGGGATGAGTTCATTCTTCGTTGTCTGGATACCAGCAGTCCAGTTTAATAGCAACCACCAAACAAGAATCAGTAGCTGCGATATTATCGAGCAGAAACAGCAAGGCTCTGTGGAATTGGCACAGGTCCACAGAAGCAGCTAGAATCAGCAGGAATACCATGAGAAGTTCTTTGGTGTGTTTCTCTGTATGAAGTGAAGATCAAGGAAGACCAGCAAAGACAGCAATGCAAGAGTCCTCTCACTGATTGTGGGGTTCCATTTATATTCTTTCTAAACATCACATGCCCCCTCTGAGTTGTTAAAGAAACCAGAAATTTCCACTACAGTTGTGCATGTAGTAACTCTGCACTAACTACATGTGGCCTTTGAGTCTTAAGAATGGAAATCTAGAGGGAAAAGACTCCATCTACTCAGCAATGGGGCTATCACCTCTGCTAGGTGCAGATTTTCCAGGGTGGCTACTTTGAGGTCACCTGTGTTCCTGCCCATGACCTTTCACCTATGCTCTGTTAGCCAACAAACTCAATGGTTCCCCTAGATAAACTTTGGAGGAATGGAACATTGGTTTCATTGGGACCTTAGAAGGGGGTTGGTTGTGGGTTAGTTTCCTTGACTAGGAAAAAAATTAATCAGAACAAGGCTATTAAAACATGTAGGTCAGTTTTACCGAAGCAAAAGTCCTCAGAGTATAAATTTTAAGGGTAAAGCTTTGGTTAGAAAGAGTTGAAATAGGACAGGATCTATGCTATCCTGGCTTCTCCTACCCTCAAAGAAGCTACAAGATGTGACCTGAATAAGAAAGAACTGTCACCTGTAGTCTATGAGCAGTTCATTGTAACCCTGAGCTAATGTGGTTAAATAAGCAAATACAAAGGTGTCACTAGTGGGAATTACATGCTCCCACTGCTCACTGAGACAATGTATTTTCTCTTCCATTTTGAGCTTTTCTAATCTTCCTGGGTTTCTTCCTTAACAGCTTTCTGAAGAAATTAGCTTGAGTTAGCTCCAGCAGAAGGTGTTTAGAGTAACGGTGCAATTTCTAAAGTTCAGATTAATTATGAAACAGGCTGGCTCTAAATTAATTGAAGTTGATGAGAATTACTACAAATGCCAGAGAAATGGGAATCTAAATTCCTTCCAATTTTATTCACAGGGAACAAGCCCACCAGGAAAACGAAACAATAAGAACTATGACATAATCTCAGGGAAACTAAGATATGCTCTTCTGCATATTCTGATCACAAGGTTTATCCATTATGGAAAACAATACAAACAATTGCCCATGTTTGCTTAAAGCCCCTATATTTTTATAGGAGATGAAGGGGTATTCCTTGTTGGATTTTAAGTCATCTCTGTAGGCCCCCACTTCCCCAGGAGTATAGTGAATAGGAGAGGCTGGCTCGTGCTATCTAGGAAAACAACTCTGGGCCTATATCTTGCCCACTTAGAGAGGAAAGGAAAGACACTTAGGGGCTTTGTTTGCTTCTTTGGTTGATTGTTTTAAAATAGGATCTTCTTATAGAGCCCTGGTCGGTTTAGAACTCACAAAGCTAACATTGAAATTGTAGCTGTCTTTCTGCTTCGGCCTTTTGAATGCTAGGATTGAAGACACGTAGCATTCCTCCCATGTAAAAATTCCATTTTATATACACATTTATGTGTGTAAAGAACAGGTTCCTTTACAAATGTTTGAAATTGCTTTGTTTCTGACCTTTACTCACTCAGAGCTTCCTCACAGATGAAATAGGAACGCTTCCAGTATTAGATGTAAGCCCATGTGTGTGTGGTGTGTGTGTGTGTGTGTGTGTGTGTGTGTTGTGTGTATACATAGTTTTAAAAAACCAAAATTATACAGTAGCTGTTACTTGACTTCTAGCAGTTTTCTTCAAATCTATAACTGGTTAAACACCAGAAGGGCTGGTTCTCTCCTGACATCTAGTGTTTCTCATGTATTCCTACAAGATATGTTAAACTACTGTCACTGTGAAAATTATGTGTGAAATAAACACTTTAGTATAAAATAATTTCAATAAGACAAATACAAGTCGAAGGAACACAGTCACAAAGTTATTGTTTTAGGAATGAAAGACCTTTCTTCTTCCTTTCTTTTTTGTTCTTTTTTTCTTTTCAATTCAATAATCTATTTTAATATACTTTAAACTTATCTTTGAGAATTTCATATATGTATAAAATGTATTTTGATCATATTTATCTCCCACTCTGTGCCTTCAACTCCTCACAGACAACCATCCCACATTTCCCTCTCTACTAGTTAGGGTTACTACTGCTGTGCTAAAAACAACACGAGCAAAGTAATTTGGCTCACCTTCCACATACTGTTTACCACAGAAGGAAGTTGGGTCAGGAACTCAACCAATGTAGGAACCTGGAGGCAGGAACTGATGTAAGACCACAGAGAAATGCTACTTACTGGTTTGTCCCCATGGCTTGCTCAGCCTGCTTTCTTATAGAATCCAGGGGCACTTGCCCAGAGGTGTCACCACACACAATGGGTCCTCCCCCACCAATCACTAATAAAGAAATGCCCTATAGGCTATCTTACAGCCTAATCTTGAGGAGACATTTTCTCAGTTGAGGCTCCCTCTTCTCCAGTGACTCTAGTTTATGCTTGCATAAAATTAGACAGTATATTAGACAGCTCCCTTCTAATATCCCATCTTCATTTTTTTCTTTTTAATCTGCTGAGTCTATTTTATACACATAAATATCAAGCCATTCATATCAAGCTACCAAGAGCCACATCCCTAAAGGAAACAGACTCTCCCCAAGCAGCCCTTACCTGGTGATAGCTCCTACGCTATGGATGAGGGCTTCTTCTAGTTTCCTTTCTGTTGCTGAAACAAACATTATGACTGAAGCAATTTAGGGGAGCAAAGGATTTATTTGGCTTACAGGTTAATCTCATTCTTAAAAGAGATATTTTAGTTCTTTATTTATGTATTGTATGTGTACAGGCATTTTGCTTGTGTTCTTAGGGTTACTAGTGCTGGGATAAAACATCGTAATCAAAAGCAACTTGGGGAGGAGAGGATTTATTTCAATTGCACTTCCAGGTAACAGTCTATCACTGAGTGACATCAGGGCAGGAACTCAAAGGGTTAGAAACCTGGAGGCAGGAGCTGATGCAGTGGCCATGGAGGTGTGCTGTTTACTAGTGTGCACCTCATGGCTTGCTCAGTCTGCTTTCTTATAAAATTCAGGACCACCAACCCTGGGGTGGCCCTACCCAGAATAGACTGGAGCATCTCACATCAATCACTAATTAAGGAAATCCCTTACAGGCTTGCCTGCATCCTTGTCTTATAGAGACATTTTTCTCACCAGAAGTTTCCTCCTTTCAGATGAGTCTAGCTTGTGTCAAACTGACTTACAATCTAGCCAGGGCAACCTGCATGTATGTCCCGTGAAGCCCCTGTGTGCCTGGTGCTCACAGAGGCAAAAAGAGAACATCTGATCCTTAGGGTTGGAATGGTTGTGAGCTTCTGTGTGAATGCTGGGGCTCAAATGTGGGTCCTCTGGAAGAATAACCAGTGTTCTTAACCACTGAGAAACTTAAAAAGCCTACTAGTGTATTGTTGAGGGAAATAAGGACAGTGACTCAAGCAGGAACTTGACAGAAACCACGGAAGGTCTGCTTATTCACTGGCTCATACTTAGTTAGCTTTCTTATACAGTTGAGGGCCATTCCAGGGAATGGCTCTGCCCACAGTGAGCCTGCTACATCAGAGTCAAGAAATAAGAAACAAGAAACAAGAAAGCTCCCTGCAGACATGCCCACAGACCAATCTGATTTGGGCAATCCCTCACTTGAGACTCCCTTTTCATATTACTGTAGGCTGTATCACTTTGACAAAGCAATAAGACAACGCTCACGTGCCTTTCCCCCGAACCAGGAGGAAAGTTGACTGGCTTGGTCTTGTGCAGCTCTTTAGTAGTCAACTACAGCTGCCAATAGCTCATCAGTGCAACAATCCCATCATGCCCAGGAAACACTGTTTCACCCTAGTGCTCTCTGCATCTGACTCTTAAAATCTTTCTTCCCCTGTTCCATGTTGCCTGAGCCCTGAGGGTGTGTGATATAAAGATCCCACTTATGCTGAGTACTACATACATACTAAGTATTTATTGTCTGTACTTGGGCCAGTTTGGAGTCTGTATATAAATGCCATCCACAGTAATAAGAAGTTTCTCATATGAAGAATGAGAGCTAGACTAATCTATGGGTAAATGTACATCTTTAGGAGGCAGTGTGATATTATTCCCATGTAACTGAATAATAATAGGTTCTCTTTTACAGTACTAAGCATGAGTTTCTTCCTGTGGAGCAGGCCATCAGTTTTAACATTCATGCCACTATTGTACCCATGGGCATGTTTTGTCAAGCTAATCATTACTATAGCTTGCAGGATTCAGAACAAGGTAAGATGATTCGTGACATTTTCTCCCAGCAGCCTGTATAGTACCTTCTGGTACTTTGAAAACTAGCCAGGCAGGAAGGAAGCTTCCAGATCAATATCAGCTTGATTTCTCCATGTCCTATTTTAGTATTGTGAAATTCTGAGCATAAAGACAAGATGTTGAGGCTCCTTTGGGAAAACAGTTTGAATGTACATGCATAAGCTCAGACAAACTATTTCTTGTAAAGAAACTAAGCAATCAATACAATAAAACAAGGCTTTTAATATGACTTTTACTTCTGTCTCCCATATACAGTAACATAATTTTATTGGTTATTTTATGTAGAAGGAGGTGTTGATTCCCTAATTGATTCTTGACTGTGTAAATAATGACATCAGAAGCTAATGGATGGGCAAAGGGAAAAGGTTGGGGCTCCAGGTCCCAGGAAGAAGAGAAGGGGAAGAGATGGAAGAGGCAGAGCAGGTGGTGGAGTGGAAAATTGACAGACATGTAGGTCTTGGAGCACCTAGTTTGTAGCCTCCACCATGGGCAGAGACCAAGGAGGATAGGGCAGGATATTCTTCATCAAGCCATTGAGTTATCTGGCTAGGTTTAAAATATTAACCCTGTCTGGTGTTTTCCATCTGTGGCTAAGTTGGCAGGAGGAGAAAGTGGGCAACCAGGGCATTTAGTCAGTATCACATGAACAGAGCCTTCCAGTGTTCTTGTGTGGGGAGGATGGGGATGCCAGTGGTGGCTTGGTGGAGCTGAGTGAGACCAGGGCAGCTTGGCAATTGGATCATAACCAGAGGAACAAGCAAATTGGAAGTGAGGCCGGTGGGAACTTGGCCCAGAGGAAGGTGATACTGTTCTTTGTTTTTTTTTTTTTTTTAAACTATGTGCAACAATTTTAAAACATTGAAGTGGTATTTTTGTTGTTGTTGTTTACTATAGCCATGGCCCTGTACACCAACCAAGGACTTTGAGGATTCTGCTCCAGAAGCACTGTCTAATGAGCACTCCTTCTGTGAGGCCTTGCCTCCTCTTTGAATCACTGTCCCTGTCCTGTAATTGAGATAACCAGCTGCTTTGGAGTCAAAGACTATGCCTCTTATATGGCTTCTAGACACCTCAGGCTATTTTTGTTGTTGTTGTTGTTGTTGTTGTTGTTGTTGTTTGTTTGTTTGTTTTGTTTTTTATATATTTTTTATTAGATATTTTCTTTATTTACATGTAAATTTCTCCATTCCCAGTTTCCCC
>NW_022196896.1:17247183-17306385 GCF_008632895.1 Mastomys coucha
GGTTCCCCCTTTTAAGAAGGAATGCAATGTCCACCTTTTGGTCTTCCTTCTTCTTGAGTTCCGTGTGGTTTGTGGGTTGTTCTCCCTATATTCCAAATGAAGTGGTATTTTAAAGATGATATAGATGTGGTGGGAGAGAGGAACACTTGGATACTGTAGCAAGGTCTTACATAGGCATTTTGGCAAAGACTAAACAATATGGCAGCTTTTCTGTCCTTACTTTAAGGTATATGGAAATGCTTGCTAAGCCAGGAGAGGATTATAGGGGAAAGTGGTCAACTTTATGTATGTTCAAGGTCACGACCTAGTCAATGTGGCTATTTTTAGTTTTTATTTTCAATGGCTCTCAGGAGTCCTTATGCTATGAGCAAAATGTGTAGTATCTTAGCGACATGATCTTACCACCATGTTCTGGTGGTAAACCAAGAACAACAGCAAGAGATTTTGTTGTTCAGGAGTCTGGAAAGCCTAGGAACGTCTTTTGGGGAGGTAGCCCAAATCTGCACTGGGCTTCTTGTTTGGAAACCTATGACTTATGGGAGAAGTGTTGTCTCCTATATAGGGTAACACATTCTCTGTCCTTTTTCCCCTTCCCTTCCTCCCTTCCTCCCTCCCTTCTCTTCCTCCTCCTCTTCCTCCTCCTCCTCCTTCTTCTGCTCTCTCTCTCTCTCTCTCTCTCTCTCTCTCTCTCTCTCTCTCTCTCTCTCTCACACACACACACACACACACACACACAAACACACATACACACACACACCACCACCACCACCACCACCATCAAAGCTTTTGAAATTGTAGGTTTCCATAAGACTTAAAAAAAAATGTCAGCTATTCCTCACCCCCATACCCTCAATCCTACCCACTTCCACCTCCCTACCTCGTATATCTTTCCCCCATGATTCCCCTTTACTCCTTCATTCTGCATGTATTCAACTACCCTCCCCCTTTAGAGTCCTCCCACTTTGCTTTCCATAAACAGTGTCTTTGTAGTTTCTTGGCTTCTATGGGCACTCCAAATTAAACACACAAATCTAAAGATTAAACACTAGGATCCATATATGAGAACACAAAGCATTTGTCTTCCTGAATCTGAGTAGCCTCATTCAGAGTGACTTTTCCAGTTCTAACCATTGACATGAAAAATAAATTTTTCTTCATAGCTGAATAAAATTCCATTGTGTTTATGTGCAACATTTTTATTACCTATTCAACGACTTCTAAGTTGTTTCCATTTTCTAGTTACTGTGAATACAGTAGCAATGAATATGGATTTTTATATTTATCTATAGTAGCAGATGGAGTCCTTCTAGGGTCATGCTTAAGAATAATAATACAGCTGCATTAAATAGCAGTTCTATTTGTAGCTTTTGAGGACCTTCCCCGCTGTTTTCTTTGGTAGGTCACCAGTTTGCCATCTCACTAAGGGTAAACAAGGAACCCCCTTTCTCTGCATCTTCATCAGCATTTGTGTCATTTGTGTTTGGCTGAGGTAAGGTAAAATCTCAATGTTGTTTTAATTTCATTTCCCTAATGACTAAGGATATCTGAACACTTCAAAAATGTTACTTACCCGCTTACAAAATAGGGGAGGAACACAGAGGCTGGAAGTAGCCCTGGTATAGGTGGGGGCAGAAGTATACACAGTTTTGGTTCTCTCACAGATGAGTGGCTAGAGTCAAGGTCCAAAGGGGTGAGTGTGGTAGTCATCAGAACACAGATCTGTGCTATCTGTCCTTGAGCATGGTTCCCACAACCTGCCAAGAATGAGTGCCTCTACCTCAGGAAAAGAAGAAATGACAATATGGAAGATAATCATCTCCCCCTCAGACCAAAAGTAGTAGGAGCCCTGTCTTTCAGGATTCCTGGGACATAGAGACAATGAGCAGTGACAGTGGTGGGAGCTGTCCTTTCACAGAATGCAGACTGTCCCAGCACATCATCAGAAGGCAGATTCAGTACTGCAGGCTGTGAGAGATGGCCTCCTTCATGGTCTGATGTGAAACGAAGACTTGGCATAGTGTTGACAGCTGGGGCAATTGTTGGGCCACACTGAACCAGGATCCAGTGATGTGCTGGTTTGAACATCTTGTTCTTTAGTCTACTGGCCCTGTCCAGGTTGTTGATGCTGCTTGTTTATATTTCAGCTCTGGATTTCTTTTTAAATGTAGCACACAGGAGGTAATTTGCCGTTTGGCTTTTGGTCTATACTTGAATTAACAGGTGGACAGGTAGTTGTTTGTGGGTTTGCTGCTGTATTGGAATTTCAAGGGGGCTTAGGAGCAATTCATTATAGGATTGTTTTGAGGGAGGGTTTCAAATCTATGTCAGGGCATTGTATGAAAAGTCTCGCCTGTATTGTATCCACAGTGTGTCTAATTTAGACTGATATTCAAATCTGCTAATTAGCATTCTACTTTATATAAAGCAACATTTAAAAAATATGGGGTATTCATTTTTTTTAGAATTCAATATAGTAATGAAAATAAATGCAACCTTTCTCAGCCACTTACATTTCTTCTTTTGAGAAATCTGTTTATTTCAAGCCCCAACTTTTATGTGGGTCATGTTTTCTTGGTGCCTAGATGTTTTATATTGTTGTATATTCTAGACACTCATTCTGTCAACTCTATAACTGACAAAGACTTTTCACCTTTATAAGTTCTTCCCCTTTTCTTTTTCTTTTTTTTTGGGGGGGGGGGTAGCTCCACTCTTCTATCAATTTCATTTGCAGTACATAGGATTTCTTTTTAATTTCATACGATCCCACTGGTTGAATATTAATCCCACTTCCTGCATAATCCTATTTAGAATGTCCATACCCAAACCTATATTCTGGTTTGTCCCTATTCTTTCTTCTAAAGTTTCAGGTTTAATACCAAGGTCTTTGATCTAGTCAAAAAAACTGTATTAAGTGGGACATAGAGATAATGTTTCATTATTCTCCAAGCATATATCCCATTTTGTAGGACCATTTGTTGAAGATGCTCTCTTCTCCACTGTGTATTTTTGGCTTCCATCAAAGTTCATGTTGTCATAGGTCTATGGACTTGTATTTGGGTCATGAATTCTATTGAACATCATGGTGTGTGTGTGCCAGTATCATGAAGTTTTTACTGTGCTCTGTAGGATAATTTGAAATCACAAATGGCAATACCTCCAGCACTGTTTTCATTGTTCAGGATTGGGTCTTTTCGTTGTTGTTGTTTTATCTTTTCAATTTCTGTGAGGAATTGGAATTTTGATGGATTTTTTCCAAAAGATTGCTTTTGGAAGAATGGCCATTGTCAGAGTATTAACCCCATCAATTCATACCCATGGATGTCCCTCTATCTTTTGATGTCTTCTAATTGCATATTTTCTAAGGCAATTCTGAAGGGTAATTGCAAGATAATCCCACAGGTGTGTAGAACACAGCTCTAGTTTGCATTCTTGTTGCTGTGAGATATTCGATGGCCAGAATCCAGAATAGCCACTTTCTAAAACCTTTCCCACCCTGACGCTTTCATGCCTTAAGAAACAGTGCCATGCAGGTTCCCCTTAACCATTCCCAGCTTCAGTTGCCAGCTTGAGATGAAGCCTTGGATTTGCTGGACCAAGCTTTTGTGTGCTAACCCTGAGCAAACACTTTCCTATGCCCAGGTTTCATCTGTGACGCTGGTATTTTATTAATCACAAATGAGTTTTAACCTGCAGTAGGTCACTAGGTAGTTTTAATCTATATTAATTAATAATGGAGACAATTCCCCATAAACATGCGCACAGGACAATCTGAAGTGACAAATTCTCAATTGTTCAATTGGTTCTCTTTTAAGATGATTCTAGGCTGTATTCAATTGAAAATTAAAGCTAACTTGGGAAGGTATTTACAAGTGTCCAGTTCAGTGCCAGGCTCCTGGCTGTCATACTTCCAAGTAAGTAATCTCTGCTTTTGGAAGTCACATAACCACCCTAGCCATGGAACATTAGTGACAAAAATTAGAAAATTGCCCCCTAATCTGGGGTATGGAATGGGGAAGATACTCAGCATCCCCCACAAAATTTCTTGTGCCAGGCCTCAAATTTGGTACAGTGGAACCAAAGAACTATCCAGATGTCTAGAAATGAATATAGAAATAGCCCCTTAAGAAAAACCTCATCAGTGCATTTATATACTCTATATATGTGAGAGGAGGGGAAATGCAAGAGGGAGAGATACAGACAACATTCTCAAAACAGTCTTCAGAGATGCAATCAGCTGGGTGCCGATAGAACATTGCTTATTGCCTGCGGGCAGGCCTAGGCTCCCCAAGGATTCCTTTGTACTTTCTTGTGGCTGCTTTTCATAGCACACACACTCCCTCACTTTTGTTTTAGACTTTGCTCCTCTCCTCACTTCAGTGCAACACACAGCCCTGCCCCCATGATGTTCCACAGCATGTTTCATGCAAGCCACCAGGAGAAGAACTCCATCTTCCAGAGTCATGGCTCTACAGTAGCACCAAGTTCTTCTAACCAAAGCCCTGCCTCTTGTTCCCCAGATGGAAGAACACCTGATTTCACAAGACAGCCTGCTCTTCACACATACTGTCAAGGCCATGCCTATACTTTTTGTGACATGTGTCCTTATAGTAAGAAAGGCAGGGGAGAGTAATTTTGAAAGAGATCCTATTACTGGAATGAATAAATTCTAATGTAAAGATTTAACCTTTGAGTAGAGGAAGGACACTGATTTGTTTGAGTTAATTTTATATCCAGCCACTATGCCAAAGTTGTTTATCAGGTTTAGGAGTTCTCTGGTGGAATTTTTTTGGGTCACTTAAGTATATTATCATATCAGCTGCAAATAGTGATATTTTGACTTCTTCCTTTCCAATTTGTACCCCTTTGACCTCCTTTTGTTGTCTAACTGCTCTGTCTAGGACTTCAAGTACTATATTTAATAGGTAGAGAGAATGTATGCACCGTTCACAATAGTCACCAATAATATAAAATATCTTGGTGTGACTATAACCAAGCAACTGAAAGATCTGTATGACAAGAACTTCAAGACTCTGACAAAAGAAATCGAAGATGATCTCAGAAGATGGAAAGATCTCCCATGCTCATGGATTGGCAGGATTAACATAGTAAAAATGGCCATCTTGCAGAAAGCAATCTACAGATTCAATGAAATCCCCATCAAAATTCCAACTCAATTCTTCATAGAGTTAGAAAGAGCAATTTGCAAATTCATTTGGAATAACAAAAACACAGGATAGCAAAAACTATTCTCAACAACAAAAGAACTTCTGGGGGAATCACCATCCCTGACCTCAAGTTGTATTACAGAGCAATAGTGATAAAAATTGCATGGTACTAGTATAAAGACAGGCAGGTAGGTCAATGGAACAGAACTGAAGACCCAGAAAGGAACCCACACACCTATGGCCACTTGATCTTTGACAAAGGAGCTAAAACCATCTAGTTGAAAAAAGACAGCATTTGCCTGAGATAGCTGTTTCCTGAGAGGCTCTGCCAGAACCTGAAAAATACAGAGGTGGAAGCTTGCAGCCAACCATTGGACTGAGCACACAGTCCTCAATGGAGGAGTTAGAGAAAGGACTAAAGGAGAAGGTATTTGCAACCCATAGAGAGAACAAAAACTTCAACCAACCAGATCCCCAGAGCTCCCAGAGACTAAACTACCAACCAAAGAGGGACCCATGGCTCCAGAAGCATATGTCAGGTATCAGTCGGAGGAGAGGCCCTTGGTATGGTGAAGGCTTGATGCCCCAGTGTAGAGGAATGCCAGGGTGGGGAGGTGGGAGAGAGTGGGTAGGTGGGTGGGGGAGCACCCTCATAGAAGCAGGGGGAGGAGGGATGGGAGAGGGGGCTTCTGGAGCAGAAACTGGGAAAGGGGATAACATTTGAAATGTAAATAAAGAAAACATCCAACTAAAAAAATTTTTTAAAAAAGATTTAAACACACACAGTTGAAAACTAGCAAATTTAACATAAGCAGAAAAATGATCACTCAAATGTTCACACATTTCTTTTGCCACCATCAATGAACCAATTTTGGAACAAACGAAAGCCAGCAGGCAGAGGCTACTAGGGCTTTGTGAAGACAAACGGATCTAAACACTTCTGATCCACCGTGCCGAAGAGTGCCCTGGCGCTGAGTCATGAATGTTTATCTTCTAGTGGCAAGAGACACGAAGTTGCCTGGAAATGGGATCTCTAACAATATTCAGTGAAGAAAGCAAATTTGCCACGCAGCTACAAAAGCTCTGTCTTGGCTGACCAAGACTGTGATCCCTTTTGATTTCTGTGCTCTGTTTTTCCTTACTGCCCAGAAAGTATGGTTTCTCATAGTATATTCACTTCACTATTCTTAAATGTTTTGCTCATAAAATCATTCCATCTCCTATATATTATTTTCAACAACAGTGGAGAACCGACTCTAAGCACCTATTAGACGCAGGTCAAATTTCTGAGGCTGCAGCAATAGAGTGGCAGTCAAGGGCAAGTACTGCTCTTGCAGACAGAGGGCCCAAGGGCAATTTCAAGCACCCATAGCAGTGGCTTCCAACAATCTGTTAACTTTAGCTCCAGAGAAACCAATACCTCTGGCTACACAGGCACCTGCACTCACATACACATACCCACACACCACAGAGATCCACAAAAATACACATAACTAAATTAAAAAAAGAAAGAAAAACAAACCTAGCTGCTTACAGGTCCCCAAGGAACACCTCTGTTCCAGATTCTGAGGAAGTCGCCAAAGAAAGTAGAGCAAACGGAGAAATATACTAGAATATACCGAAAGAAGTATATAAGTGCTTTTCAATAAGTTACATGGGAGAAATGCTCATTTTATAAGCAGCTACTGGAATTTCTTGAGAGTTTATTTACATGTAGCAGATAAAAAGTAAAATAAAAAAAAAAACTGTGATTTCAGTATATAAACCATAAACAAAACAAAGCTGAAAGAAAAACATCTACATATCTTTCTAAACAAACACACACACACACACACATACACACACACACACACACACTCCTGACACCCAATGAAAGAGACAACATGCACCTGGAGGCACAACTCAAGACTTTTACAAAAATCAGTTGGGTAGATTTGGAATAGCTTTTTCTCCTTGAGCCAATAATCACAGAAAAAAGTATATTTTCAAAAAAGTATATTTTAGAATCTTCAGATATAAGAAGGCATTTTCATGAAAAAAAATGACTTTTTAATCTTTTTCACTGTCAGGCTATGAAATCTGATAAAAGAACCAGGCCCACAGGAAAGGCATCTGTGTGGCTTTCTCATACTGCCCTGAGCAGTATTTGTGATTCAATCACAGAATTACTCAGAGTTGCTCTGTTACCATATTGAAGGCTTTCAGTTAAACATATAAGATTGCTGAAATGAAGAAATATTTCCAGTATAAACTGGACAGAACTGGTAAATCAAGGATGCAGTCTCCTCACGTGTGTCCTCAAAGTGGTGATTGTTTTTCCGAGCTGCAAGAGAAAACAGTGTTCATTTGTAAAGACTGGTGGACGAGAGCTCAAGAGACTGCTTTAAAATAGTTCTTTCTGAGATCAGAATTACTTAGTGGGGAAGCATGGCCAAGAAAGGAAATGTCTCAAAGAATCTCCTTTCTAATAGAGCAGTGACAATGTGAGCACAGTTGCTACTATTACTGCAGCTAATTCACCCCTAGTTCAGCGTAATTCATTATAAGGCTAAATATGCACAAAACTTGTTACAAGCCTGGGATGAAAGTAGAGATGGGACACTGACCCATCACAGGAGAAGCACAGCCTAGCAGGCATAAAGAATTAAATAGTGGACTATCTTCATAGTACACCTGCACTGAAATGGTGGATGGGTTCAAGGGGCAGAGAAACTGAAGTGGATGCCAGTGAAGGAAACAAGGCAGGATTGTTCAATCCAGAAGGCCAATGAGTCTGCACATGGTGAGAACTAACTTTTGAGATACAAGTCAAAGTAAGGCCTCTGATGTTTTGATTAAGAATGTTGCCACCTACAAACCCAACTACCACCGTAAAATGAAAGCTGCAGCGAAGGCTGCTCTCCCTACTGAGGCTACTCACCCCTCACAGGGGAAACGGTGCTCAGGACCGACACTGCACATGGGATGGCTTTGCTGTTTAAAACTCATTTCGATTTTTTTCAGGAATTCCTCCATTCAGCTACTTATAATTTCAAACACTAATGAAACAGAGAGGAGGAGGGTGGCTTCCTAACATGGGCAAGAAGGTAGGCAACAAACACAGGGAAAGCTGGAGCTTTAGTGTGCCTAAACACTAGGCTCATCATGTCTTCAACCAGCCACAGCTCACCTAAATGATGCTCTGTCCCTTGCACACTGCCTCTACTGCTCTCAGCCAGTTCCCTCAACTAAGAGATAAATCCTTACACTCAATCTCTCTATTCAACCACAAAAATAAATAGCATGGAAATCTGTGTTGTCAGTATCCCAATGCTGAAGGCAAATAATCATAAACATACTGTGAAAGAATATGATTCAATTTACATCACTGTCTTGGGAAAAATATAATGCTCAGAGGCTGTTATAATTACTTCATTGTTTCTGAAAATCAAAACTGAAAGTACTCAAGGAAAAAGAAGAAAGAATTCCACATCCATATTTTTTTTTCCAAGACAGAGTTTCTCTTTGAAATAGCCCTAGCTGTCCTGGACTCTCTTCACAGACCAGGTTGGCCTTGAACTCATATAAATCTGCATGCCTCTACCTTCCCAGTGCTGGAATTAAAGGCATGTGCTATCATACTTGACTAGGAACTGCACATTCTTTAAATTACTGTTCAAGAATTCAGCCCACTGGATCATGGATGACTCTGTTAAATAACTGCTCTGATTTTTCTTGAATAGCTACTATCTCAGTTTCAAGGATTTATCATTATTTAATACTTTTCAGTTAAACCTAGAGACTTTAAAGAACATTTATAGAATAAGAAAGCATACAGGACCTAAGGCAAGGATATGCACGTTCCCTCAAAGGTCACAATGGAGTTATGAATTAATTACACACCCATATATTACCTTCAGAAATAAAAAACTCTGCTAAGTAGAATGAAGTCTTCACAGCATTGGGTGCGTGGGAGATACCATGCAGCCTCTTCCACTCGAATGGCGCTTTCTCAGGATGCCACTGGACTGCATAAACTGGATACTTAAAGCCTGGGTGGAGAACGTACACCAGTAAGCAAAAACAATGGCTTATGATGATACTGTCTATTGTGCCATGCCATACATGTGCTCCATAAAACATGTTACAATTCATCAAAATTAGAAAATGTAAAGGTTGTAAATATTCTTTCATGCAAAGAACTGCTCAGAGTCAGCATTAAAATACCCAATAGTGTATCTCACCCACATACTGTACACCCCTAAAATATGAATGTGAGTGTTTCTTCCAGGAAATCAGAGTACAGTCTGGGCTGGGAATACATTCCAGAACAACAGGCAAGTGAGTAGCTTCCCTTGTCTGTGGATCAAACTAGGAACACACCCATGCTAAGTAAACATTTTTCCACTGATTTCTATCTTCAGGCCTAAGTACATACTCAGTTGGTGACCCACATTTCTACATCTGGATTTTACCTCTCTTCATATGTGCTTTCCTCCCAGAAAGACTTACGAAGAATGGAAACTAATCACCTAGGCCTCCGCCTATGGAATAAATGATTTGTGACTTTAGAACAGTAATTGCTAAAATAAATGCTAACACCTTAAAAAGCATTTGTACTCTTGGTGATTATAATTATGTTATTTTTAGAACTCAGATTGTATATACAGTTAGCCAGATAAATGATTTAATCTGTAGGATTAGACTGAAAAAATAATTCAGTTTAGGGATTAAGCTATATAAAAGAATGGCCATTTGTTTGCTGACTGGCTAGAACTTACAAAGTTTAATATATTAGTCCCTTATTTTTCTCACATGCTATAAAAGTTGCATAGTCTTTTATAAAAGTGAGTATATATGTCTCTGAAAATTAACAACTCTATTTTATTCACACATATCTCTCCTCATCTTACTAGAAAGCACCCCCACCCAGCAATGTTTTACACTGGCGACCATGAATGTTCCCAGGAAGTGCTTGGAGATCACAGCGAGAGAGGACTGGCTTCTCACATCCCACTCACTAGCTCTTCCAGTTTAACAGCAGCTTGCCAGAAAGCAAACACTTCATCCCCATCTTCTTGGAGTCCACAGGAAGCAACATTGACCAGCCAGCAGCTCTAGACACAGAGTTCCTCACCTCCCTCTCCCTCTCAGGCTGCAGCATTGTCTCTCTGCAGCCTGGGATAGCCCACAGGCAAAAGTGTGGCTGAGGATAAAAATGCCTAAATGAGGATTTATCTGATAATCAGACACAGACAGACATACAGATGCTGATGTTCAGAAACATGTAAGGCTTACTCTTTAAAAAAAAAAAAAAACTATTCTTAAAAGACCAATTGCATTTCTTTACAACTGTAGAAATTATAACCTCAATCACTGATTTAGAACAAGTTCATCAAGAGTAAAAAGAAAATACACAAGTAGTAGAGCATCAAGAGTCCCTACTGTACATATATTATATGTGCTCCTAACATGTATGTATGTATGTGCGCATATATATGTGTTTGAATATATATGTATGCATATATATATATATACATATAGATGTGTGTATAAAATTTTCAGGTTCTAAAATTTTTACATGATAACATAGTCAGAAAAAAAACAACAAAGAACCAAAATCTTCTAACTTCCAACCCAATGCAATTGTAGTCATTCATTGATCAACTCTAGTTTCTCCAAATCCTTATAAACAGGAAAGTAAGACAAAACTCCAGCTCTCACAGGCTCCAGTCGAGAGATAAAGTTGGAGCTTGAACAATTCAAGCAAAAAGCCACATCCCCAAGGAATATGAAGCAAACATACAAAGGAAGGTGAAGGCTTCTCAAAGATGAGACATCTAGCTTGAGTCTTTCAATGTAGTTGAGAGCTCACCAGAAGACAGGAGGGACATGGGAGGAGAGAAAGAGAGGTGACAAGCACTGCTCCGTGGAGGGCAGCAATGGGCTGCACACAGAGTGCACACAAGGAGCCTTCTGCAGGGAAAGCAGCAGAGTGCAGATTACAGTGATCAGGTAAATCTAGCCTTGCCCTCCAATAGTGAAGAGCTTCTGAGTTTTGTTTGGGCAGCACAATCAGATGGGTTTCTCTGTGAGATTCCATGTGTAGCTGGAAGACGACTGGATGGGCAGTTAGGAGGGGGCTGGGCAGAGAGCAGAAAGCATATACCAGTTAGACCTGGGAGGAAAGAATTGGCGTAAGGTTTTTAGAAGTAGATAATGAGGCAGGGAAGCCAACATGAATTGCAGGTTTCTACTACAGGGTGTTTTGGAGTGGTGACTCTAGCAACTGTGTACAAAGATAACCCCACTTCATGCTAGGCTGACCTGACCAGCATTTCTCAGAATTTCCTGCATGAGCATTTCTTCCCACCTCACTAATTTGACCAATGTGCTATGGCTTAGGAGTGTTCCCCAGATTCGGATGTTGGAAAGTTAATTCCTAAGTTATGTTAATGGTACATGGAGGTGTAACCTTTAGGAATTCAGATTAGAAGAGGCTGGAAGAGTGAGGCCATGACAGTATCAGTGCCTCTGTAAGAAGGAAAACTGACTGAGCATCCCTTTCTGCTTTGTCTTATGACACGTGGGGATGCTCTATATAGGCAGAAGGTCCTTACCAGACACTAGCACTATGTTCAGGGACCCACCAGCCTCCAGAACACTTAGATTAGTCTTTATTTTTGGATGATTCAGTCTCAGAGACTCAGTTACAGCAACATAAAATGGACAAAGTCACAATCTCCAAATACCAATCCCTCTTCCCTCCTTATTATGGTTTGCTCCTCTCTAATCTCCGTCCTTTCAGGTCACTCCCTCCAGCTTCATCAAATCCCAGAGTCTACCTGACAAAGGAGCAGAGAAAGGATCTCCTCGCTCTGGGGCCCTTCCTGTTTCCAGCTCTTCCTCCTCCTCCTCCTCCTCCTCCTCCTCCTCCTCCTCCTCCTCCTCCTCTTCCTCTTCCATCAGCCTTTGCTCCTAGATGATTCTATCTAAGTTTACAGCCATCTAGTCATGGATGTTCTGAGATACAGAACACAAAGTCTATAAAATGACATCTCTTGGAGATCCTGGGCGAATCATTTATTTGAATAAATGTAAAAACAACATGGTTCCTTATTATCCATCACAAATACTGAAACATCAAGTGTGACTGATACTTGCAAATCTCTTCTTCTGTGCAGTAGCTACTGTAATAAATTGTTCATCTCCTTTAATGTTTCCTTCAAGTTGCCATCAAAAGATAGAGCACTGTCTTTGTATCATTTTGTAAGATCATAGAAAGGAAAGCTATGAGTAACTATGTAGGAGGAAACACACTGGCACATGCCTGTAATCAGAGCCAGGCAAGCTGAAACTGGAAGACTGCTACAGGCTGGAGGCCAGTCGTAGATAATGAGTTTTTAGACTTGCACCACAGAGGGAAAATGTCTCAAAACACAAACAAAATATGGGATATATTTCATTATACATTTTTTAACTAAAAATTGATTTTTAAAATCCATGCAGAATGAGGAACACAAGTACATGCAGTGATTTGAATAAGTGCATAGTATTAGGTTATATGATTCACTCCTTGTATTGTGAGGCATATGGCTTGCTTTTAACAGCCTCCCTTTTTGCTAATAGGAACAATTATATGTACATGTCTATGTTCAAGAAAAGGTTTCATTGAAGTGGTTTTATTGGTATTACTTTTGTCTTATTTTGGTTTTGGATATTGTGACAGTCTTACTAAATCCCTGGCCTAACTAGTCTCAGTCTCACAAGTGTTAAAATAAGGGTGTGTGCCACCACATGAAGTTTTGCTATGGCATTTTAAAATGTTGGGACTTCTGGCTAACAGGACTTGAAACTGTTCAGCTTCACTAAGAAAAGGCAAAGTGCTATAAGGTGCTCACACTGTAACTTAAGTGCATGAATGTGCCCAGTACAATAACCTGGGTGGCACTCGTCGGCCTCGGTCTGAACTCTGTCAGTCCTGCTGTCAAGTGGGTCCCTTCCTGTGCTTCCACTGCATTTCTCCAGTGAGTGATCACACTGACATCTTCCCTATGTCCGCCATGTGTGGATAGCACACTGGTGTTCATTCTCCAAGGCATCAGTCAGAGCTCCTAGATATTTATAAAAAGCTATTATTTAAATAGTTATTAATATAAAGGCTATTACTTAAATCTTTATTACTTCTGAGATAAACATGGACCATTTGACAGATATATGCATTATAAATATATGTTTTCTCTCTTCCCTCTCTCTTTTTTTAATATAACTTACTAATTCAGCCAAATTCCTCAGTCTTTGCAGTTATGAATTATATTTTTTTATGTCTTGAAAACTTCCCTTACCCAAGATCACAGACTTTCTCCTTTATTTCTCTAAGGCCTTTCTTTACCTTTCTAGATAAGTCTTTTATCCATTCAAGTATCTCTTCTAACATTGAAAAATAAAGTCTCCGCCCCCTTCCTCCTTGGTTCCCAGAGCCCAGTCTGGTGTTGGAATACCTTACCCCTGGCCTCCAAATTCCAGTTCTGGGTGACTACAGCTGACAGCCACCTAAGACAGATTTGGAATATTTCCTTTAGATCTCCCTTCTATGCTAGTTCATTCTTTCTGTGTGTCTTAGGAATAACCTCTCTTTTGAGCATCTGGGCTAATATCCACTTATCAGTGAGTGCATACCATGTGGGTGATTTTGTGACTGGGTTACCTCACTCAGGATTATATCATCTAGATCCATCTACTTGCCTAAGAATTTCATAAATTCATTGTTTTTAATAGCCTAGTAGTACTCCATTGTGTAAATGTACCACATTTTCTGTATCCATTCCTCTGTTGAGGGACATCTGGATTCTTTCCAGCTTCTGGCTATTATAAATAAGGCTGCTATGAACATAGTGGAGCATGTGTCCTTATTACATGTTGAAGCATCTTCTGGATATATGCCTAGGAGTGGCATTGCTAGGTCCTCAGGTAAGCTCAGAATATCCAAGATACAATCCATAAACCACATGAAACTCAAGAAGGAAGTCCAAAGTGTGGATACTTAGATCCATTTTAGAAGGGGCAACAAAATACCCATGAAGGAGTTACAGAGACAAATAAATTATGGAGCAGAGACTGAAGGAAGGACAATCCAGAGACTGCTCCACCTGGGAATCCTTCCCATATTTAATCATCAAACCCAGACACTATTGTGGATGCCAGCAAGTTCTGGGTGACAGGAGCCTGATATAGCTGTCTCCTGAGAGGCTCTGCAAGTGCCTAACTAATACAGAAGTAGAGGCTCACAGCCATCCATTGGGCTGAGTACAGGGTCCCCAATGAAGGAGCTAGAGAAAGGACCCAAGGAGCTGAAGGGTTTGTAGCCCTTAGGATGAACAACAATATGAACTAACTAGTACCCTAAGAACTCCCAGGGACTAAATAACCAACCAAAGAGCATACATGGGGGGACTAATGGCTCTAACTGCAGTAGCAGAGGATGGCCTAGTCAGTCATCAATGGGAGGAGAGGCCCTTGGTCCTGTGAAGGTTCTATGCCCCAGTATAGGGAAATGCCAGGGCCAGGAAGCAAGAGAGGGTGGGTTGGTGAGCAGGGGGAGGGGGAGGGAATAGGGGGTTTTTCAGAAGGGAAACCAGGAAAGGGGAGAACATTTGAAATGTAAATTTAAAAAATCTAATAAAAAAAAAGCCCTCTTTTGAGATGTCGTTTGAACTTCTTTCATTTTTAGTAAGCAAATTTAGCCCTTTTCAAGTCTCTTTTATGCTCCCCCACCCCCCTGAGACAGGGTTTCTTTGTGTAGCCCTGGCTGTCCTGGAACTCAGGAGAGTTCAATCTGCCTGGTTCTACCTCCAGAGTGCTGGCATTAAAGGCGAGTGCATCCTACCTAGCCATAGACATTTATTTTCAAATAGTCCTTATTTCTTTATAACTTAAGGTATTCTACTAAATGTCATAATTCTTAGTAGCTGAAGTCTGAGAAGGGCTAGCTGCTGTTTCTCCAAAATCACAGATGTGATACTTTGTTTCCTTTCCTTGTACGTTCTCTGAGACCTGATCCACTCATATTCCATCAAATGTCTGATTTGTTTCTGCCCTGCACATGTGTGCTACTATTTACATTAATCCTTTTCATGTATATTGCAAACATAGGTTAAGCATTCAACCAGCCCTCTGACGACATTCCCAGCTAGGACAATGTAGGTGACACTAGACCACTCTGTCACTATGAGGGCGTAAGGCTCTCTCACCCCACCATCCCCGCCCTATGTCCTTAGCATGCTCAGGCATCGATTCTTGAGGTTCCACGGTCAGAATTCCAGGCGTCTTTGAGCTTACCCTTGCATGGCAAGCACAGCCTGCAGTCCTGGCCCATGGTGTCCTTTCTCCACATGGGCTTTCTCTCTTGCACTGGACTGACAAGGATGCTGCTTTCTATAACCTGGGAACTGCAGGCTTTAATGTGCTTACTGTCTTGTCACCTAGCTAACATACTTAGAAAGATGTTTTCCTCCATCAACCCATCTTTCAGAATGTCTGAAAAAAAGTAGTCAAGGCGCTTAATCTGTGATAACTCTAGAAGTGAGGTGGTTTCCTCACCCTTCCTTGATTCTCAGTTTTCCTCTTCATCACCATCCTGGTTCCGAAAACTACCCAGGTAAGTCTGCTTTGATTTGGAATGTAAACAGAATGCATCTTCTGTCTTCAAAAAATAACACTACTTCTGAGCTCCAAAGTGACATGATGTCACTAACAAGAAAAGAGATCTATAAGATTGAAATGAGAAAATTAAAGCTTAGTTGCTCTATAGCTGCACGTACCTTCCATGGATGAAATGAACTCAGTGTTGCCATCTGTATTGGTTGTTAATATATTGAAAAACTTCTTTAACTTTTCATTTTCTGTAAAGTTCTAAAATACAAAAATAAAGCAAAGGGTTTGACTCTGTAGTTATCCTGACTGGATTCATCTCATCGGGCGATACTGATTGAGTCAGTCATGTGATACCTTCACAGAGAGGCTCCATTTGTGAAAATTTGCTGTCAGATTTTCTACCGCTAATGAATTCAATAACTCAGTAGGAAAATTCTGGAACATTCTGCTCTGTCTTGCACCTAAGATAATTTAAGAACAGAAAAATGACTTCAACACATAAAAATAAATAAATAAATAAATAAATAAATAAATAAATAAAGCCCACTAAGTCACTTACCTTTGGCCAAACAGTAGCCATTATTAAGTCAGGCCTCTAGTCTTGCTAATGGCTTCAGCGAGCACCTTGTATAACTGCTTTGTGGTAGAAACTAGGCTTTTGTTATATTGCAATCCCCAAAAGCCTGACCTAAAATAAATACTTCCCATAAGGTTCTCTCAGTGACTAAGAAGACAAGTATGGAATAGCCTATGAATTCTATGATCGATCACTATTCTTCCCTCACAAAATCCTTAATATCAATAGTTGGTAGCACTTAATTATGATGACCTAGAATTTATATGGAATTTGTTTTAGATTTCCAACAAAGAGCTTCTTAAGCCACTAGTTTCCTGACAGAAGTGCATTACGCCAATGAGATGATTCATTGTTAACCCTTACATTACCTCAGAATGGGCTGAGTACCGTAAAGTCTCACCATGTGACCAGAGGACTTTGACAGCCCACCCTCAGGATGTGGAAGAGGCACAGGAGACTGAATTCAGCCAAATGAGCAGTGACTCATGTGTTGCAAGGAAATACTAATTAAAACTCTGAAACTCTAGGAAGCCAAGCTCATGGAAGCTCCAAGATGGTAAGCAAATACAAGGGGTTCTTGTTTGCTTTTGAGCAACAAAGGTTGAGTAGTAAAGTTTTTGAATAGTAAACTATAAAACCTGACAGCCATGTCATAGGTGTCTACAAAGGTGCAGCACGTAGCAGGCACACTGGTGGGACTGGGTGACTTGCCTTCAGTTGTACACAAATACAGTGGTCTCTTTGGGCATCAAGCCCTTTAATTTGTGAGGTCTCACTAGTTCCAAGAGTTTAGTGTCAGAATAAAACTGTAAAATAAAACACTCAGGACAGAAACAACGTGTCGACAAAGTGAAAGTACTGGCATGATATCAATAATACTTGATACTTATAAGATCTGTATTTAAAGTACTACACATACAAACTGGAAGTCATCTTGATTTATTCTCAGAAAGCATCCCGAGAGGTAGAAACTCTTATAGTGAAAAACTAAGAAACGCAGGATGATTCTCCAAGACCAAAGTGAGAAAGCTAGAACTCAAAACCAGAACTGGTTTCTGAATTCTTATCACATGATCCTGAGACCACTAGAACACAAAACACAAATATTAACAAAAACTAGGTCAAACACAAATACTATCGTCCTCACAAATGAATAACAAAGGGCTCCCTCATCGTTTTGGTGTTCAGATAACTCAATGACAAATGGCTATTCCTGTCTTGATATGCAGTATTTACTAATGCTGAGAAATATTTTGGAAAAGTTTGTGCTTATTCTTACCTGGAGTGAAGTTCAAGGGCAATTTCTCTGACTTTGTGTTTGTATATGTTAGTAAGTTGTCTCCGCTAACCAGGATAGAAAGCTCCTCAAATCCAAGGCATGTTCCCCACACAGGAAAATGGTCTCCATTATCATAACTCTTTGGGAGAATGAAAGAGAAAATGTATATTGATTCAAACTTGTGTATGTGTGTGTTGTGCATGTGTGTGTGTGATTACTGCTACACAGTTTTCTTCAGAATTCTCTGGAAATCATTAGCAGGTGACTGTTTAATCTGTATCCAGAAAACCCCCAGGTGGGGATGGAGAAAGGAGAGTTGTGGGCACACTATGCCTTGACCCAAAGACCCATGAGTTACTTAGTTTAACTATTAAAAGTTATTAAGCAAGCATCTTTTTTTTTTTTTTTTTTTTTTTTTTTTTTTTGGTTTTTCGAGACAGGGTTTTTCTGTGTAGCCCTGGCTGTCCTGGAGCTCACTCTGTAGACCAGGTTGACCTCAAACTCAGAAATCCACCTGCCTCTGCCTTCCAAGTGTTGGAATTAAAGGCATGCACCACCACTGCCCAGCTTAAGCAAGTATCTTAAAAAAGTAATTATTCAGGAAATCATTGAAGGGATACTAGCAAGATCTGAGTGCCAGCAACAATACATGAAAACTGCTAGCAAGATTTCAGGGGAGAAACAGGGACCAAAAACCGCTATGGTGGACCAAGGTGAGGCATTATATAGTAGCTAGGCACTGTGCGTGAGAAACAGGCAAGGCCTAAGGTATGTGTGCTGAAGTGTTCTGAAGAAGCCACATCTGTCTAGAAGAGTCTATGACGTGACTGCCTAGAACTTTGTGCCCATGAAGTGATATCGTGCTATAGATAGAGCCTCAATTACCTCGAGCTATCCTTAGTCTGTTTTACTAGCCGTTTACTACCAACCTCTGTGTCTGACCTGACCTGGTTATTACTACTACGTACAACTTTTCAAATGCATTGCTGAGCTTAGCAAACTTCTGGCTTCCAGCAACCCTAAAACTAAATATTTTGTTTAGCACCTGAAATTCACATAAGAGATCTGTCCACTCTACCGTAATGTGTCACATGATGTTCTCATGTGTAAAGAATTTTGAGACTCCCTTTTGTTCTGTGAGTCATGTCTTTCACTTGTATTGGGCTCAGAATAAAAGCTCACTAGCAATAGCTGTGTCTGGGGTCAGAGGGTGGCTGAGAGGATGAGGCTGGATAGAGAACTGAAAAGAGGAGACTTAGTATCATAGGAACGATGCCCAGTGCATAACAGGCCAGAGGGAGGCACTACCTTTACTGAACTATGAGGAATCCCCAAAGCACATGAAAGAAAAAACAGCAGGTGAGTAGACACTTGACTCCTGGAGAGCAGGTGTCTAACTATTAATGAGGCTAGAATAACTATGAAGAAAGTAATACTGTACACTTGAAAAAGAGAGAACTGTTCTTATAGAGCTAGACAAAGTCATATGGAATGATGAGCAATTTAGGAGACATTTACCTCTATAGCCTTGTTGAAAAATATTTTGGCCACTCGGGAATAACCTGAATGTGTGAGGCTAGCACCTCCTCCAGGAAAGAGGACTCTGAAACAAAACCAATGAAGATTCATTTTCCCCCGTTCACCAAGTAAATACACATTCTTCACTTTAAAAACTTTTTCTTTATTATATAACCAGTAAAAATATATATATATATATGTATATATATATGTGTGTATATGTATATATACACTCATATATACATATATAACATTCTTAATTCTAGACTTTCAGAAACTACTGTGGTTAAGAATTTTGCACATATTCTCTGAAACTTAAAAAACATTTTTTTACAAGCTCACTGAAGGAAATATAACATGAACAAATCAAAGGCATCAAGGGGATGGGGGAGAAAGACCAAAGAGTATGAAGAAACAAAACTCCAAGTACAGCTGGCTTTGAATTAAGGTGATCAGCAAATATACAGCTATTTAAACTCCAAAAGTATACATAAAACTAAAATGCATATAATAATCATAATTATTTCTATTAGAATTACATATCTACATGATACCAACACAGTCCTGATACTTCTTAAGTAATAAACACAGTATCAGGAATCCTGAAAGCCAACACAATTATCATTCTAGAAAAGTCTTTTTTGAGTCCCAAATATTAGGTTCTCTTTCATTCTACTCCAAAAAGATGAAATTTTGGGGGGAAAAATGTGCCATGTTTTTATACTAGGGTTTTGGAATGATTTTAAATATTTAGGCTCTTTAAAACATCTTGAAATAAGCAAGGATACTCAAAAGTGGTCTGGCTTCTCTGGCTACTTTAAAAGTTGGACTTTTATTAACACATTAAAATTCTGAAAATATTTAAATGACTTTGCCATATTATACTGAAAATATTTTATTTTTTAATTTATATGTATATGTATGTGGTGTATGCATGTGTGAAAGACAGAGAGGGAGGGAGGAGTGAAGGAAGGGAGATAGAGAAGGGGTGGTGGTGAGAGGAGGCACACATCATCTTTCTCCTCACATGGATATGGAGATAGAACGCCACTCTCCCGGCTTGTGGGGCAAGCACATCTTACGCTATCTTGCCAGCCAGAGGCTATTCCTCATTTAAGAATTACTTCATGACTCTTCTATGAATCAGGCTTTGTGTCAGCCTGTGACAATGCTAGTTTCCATTGTTAGGAAACTCACAGTCTAATGGAAAGGGTTTAAACATCTGTCTCCTAAATCAGGTACCTCAAAGCCACAGCAGAAAACCATGTGTGACTGAAGGAGACCAAGTAACAGGTCTCTCCCCAATTCAGTATTTTAAAACCCACCTCTGACCAAGTCTGGTCTACGGAATCCTACAGTCCTTTTACACAGTTAAAGTGGACTAACACTCCCAGAAGACAGTCTCCCTTAGGGCAGGCTCCATACTTCATCTGGTAGTGTTCTCCTACAAAATTTTCTACCCTACTTCAGTAATGACTACCAACATCTGCTGTGCTGATAAGAGAAACACACCAGTAAACAGCAGCTTTTCTTAACACTGTTAATGCAAGAGCCGTGTTTCAAAACAACATCTACAAACATCATCAGTGTGAAATCCCTGCATAAGGTTCTATTAAACACACATAATTATCCCACTGAACTAATTTCCACCTCCAACCCTACCTCCACCTCCATAGCAATTCAACAGTTTAGAACTTTTTGGGCAAATACTTATGTTTACATCCAAGTCTGTACATAACTCTGTACAAATGTTTATTTATTTATTTATTTATTTATTTATTATTGTTTTGGTTTTTCGAGACAGGGCTTCTCTGTGTAGCCCTGACTGTCCTGGAACTCACTCTGTAGACCAGGCTTGCCTCAAACTCTAAAATCCACCTGTGTCTGCCTCCCAAGTGCTGGGATTAAATACATGCGCCACCACTGCCCGGCCTAAATATTTACTTACAAGATAAAATTTCAAGCTCCCAGTCATAGAGTATGTGTCTTTCTTGTTATATGTAAGTATACTGTAGCTGTCTTCAGCCACACCAGAAGAGGGCATCAGATCTCATTATAGATGGTTGTGAGCCACCATGTGGTTGCTGGAATTTGAACTCAGGACCTTTGGAAGAGGAGTCAGTGTTCTTAACTGCTGAGCTATCTGTCCAGCCCTGAGTATGTGTCTTTCTAATTTAATCGTTACTGAAGAACCTCAAAGACTGATTTACTCTAGCACCCACAGTGAGAGGCTAGTTTCCTCTCACCCCCTCTTTACTGAGCATTAGCAAGTTTTCTCACTTCTGACAACTTGATTCTTGATTTCTATCATTAACTGTACTTTAAGTTAAGAGCAATAAAGGGCATTTTTCATGTGATTTCCAATCTTGTTCTGTGCTCTAACTACTCACATATTTTATGGGGAAATAGAAGAACAGAGAAGAAACTATTTTCTAAGTTTGTTTCAAATTACCTCTGAAAAGTAAACAATCTGTAACTTCAGACCTAGGACTTGGAAGTTTCAAAATATTTAAGCATTTAAACAAAGATTAGGTTAAAAATAGTGAGCATATCACATACCAATTACATACTTCCTATCTTGCTCCCTACTGTATAGTAAGTAGGACTGAACCTAGAAAGAGCCTCCACAAACCAGGCTCTCCACTGAGGTACACTCTCAGCTCTCTTGTTTCTTTTCTTTCTCAGGCTGGTGAGCTGTCTGCTCACTTCCCTCCACCTCCTAAGAACCTGGAACTGCAGTACAAGCTTGAACCCCCAGACCTTGCCCTGCCTCCCCTGGAACTGCAGTACAGACTTGAACCCCCAGATTTTGTCCTGCCTCCCCTGGAATTGCAGTACAGACTTGAACCCTCGACCTTGCCCTGCCTCCCACTCTTCACTGGGTCTTTGTATCTCCCTTCAAAATATTTCAACGAACACACTTGGGAAATTATTATCAGACAAATTTTAAGAAAGCTCTATAGAAACACAGAATGCATATATGTAAATTTTGCAAAACTTTGGCATGTACACACAAACACATTGCACTAAGACTTGATTCAAGATCAAGCCTACTTACCCATTAATGGACCTAAAGAGTCTTTCATAGTCTGCATCACTAAGATCGAGCCTGAAAAAAAAGAAAATGAATTTTTTAAGAAAATCAGTTCTGAAGCCTAAGGAAACAGTTAACATTCAATAGAAGCCACCACATTATCTTTTAAACATTAAATGAAAAAGAAGTTGTTTGAGGTACTGCACATTGAACCCAAGACTTTGTACACACAGGGCAAGTGCTGCCACACTTCTGCCTACATGTCAGACAATATCACATCTCTACCTTAGAGGTATTCTTGTTAAGCTATGAAAACCACAACATTATATCATATTTGGCTAATCAGAAAGGTAAATCTGTTTTTTAGGGGTTGAATGAAATTCATTATTTTAAAGTAGACAATAGTATACCAAACAGTGGACACCAGTGTTTTCTGTTAGCTGAGAAACCTACAAATATTCACCTGTTTTATATAAAGACAAAAAGAATGTAAAGCTCTGTGAGGCAGAGAGATAGTTCAGCAGTGTACAGTTCTTGCTGCTCATCCAGAGATTTCAAGTGCAAATGTCCTCACATCAGCTCCAGGAGATCGCATACTCTTGTGGCCTCTGTGGGCACTAGCACATACACAGAAACATCCATCTTTTTTAAAAGCTTTACTATCACACCCATCTTACCTACAGGCAGCTTGGATAGATGGAAACATGTATGAATGGACACCAAATCCCAACATCTCATCCCTTCCAATCAGCGGCTAAGGTCTAACACTGTACATAAAATCTAGAACAATCCAGGCCTAAGCACAAACTACTCACAGACCACTGGGACTAACTCACGTATTCTGAAGCATTCTTGATCAAGCACCTTTACAAGAGTTCCTAGGTACTGCCATGTTACTGAAGGTTTTATCTCTTTTCCCCAGAGAAAACCCAAAGAAACTAATCCATGACAACTAGTTACAACTATTAAATCATACTGTGATGTCTGTAAAAGGGTGTGTGAAATTCTGCAATAATTCTCCTACACTGAGCAGCTTTTTTATTTCTATAAAACATCAGCAAGGCACACATACTCTCCCCATAGACACATCCATAAAAGTGTACAATCAGTAGTGGAATATACTCCATTTCTGTCCCAGAAAAAGATATATGTGAACATAGGTTGATTTACAACATGGCTCCTGTTGTTGCTAAGTGAGCTGTAATTCCTAGCCCTGGCCTAGTTTTGGCAGTGAACTAGTTCTCCTCCAAGTCCCAGTAAGCTCTGAAGTCTACATAGGTTATTCAGAAATTCATAGTAATCTTCTCTTGGGCTCAGAGCCACAAAGCAGTCAGTGACACAGCTATACAATGATTAATGTGACAGGTGATTTGGCCTCAGAGTAATAAGATGTAATGGAAGTACACATGCACTCGGTATCCTGCCAATCCAAGCTCCTCAGGTTGTCCCAGAAATGGCAAAATCTTCCCCATGGATCAGGATGAGCTGCACACCAAAAAGCCCTGAACCAGCTTAACAAGTAGGCTCTGCATTGTTTGTGACTGTATGCTTTAACAACACCTCTCCCTATTAATAGGCAACCCAAAAGCACCAAGTTCTGGGAAAGAATGTCATCAGAAAAGGCAGGAGGAAACCAAAGTCAAGCATCACCTACAGCAGAATTCTGCCCAGGTCTCTCATCTATCTTCTTCTCCCCTCTGAACCAGAAAGCAGTCCCAGCAACCTCACAGTAATGCTGAGAGTCTCCTGATTCTACATGTAGAATTTCCCTCACATAGATTACACCATTACTACGGGGTCACACAATTCCAACTGCAAGCAATAAGTATCAAAATGAACTTTGAAGCCGTTTAGCCTTCAGGCTCTCAGCCAGGGTTTCAGCATCTTGTCATAGATGTTAATATTCCAAAAGTCATTAAGTTTCAAAACTCCCCAGGTTTCCAAATGTCCATTATTCCCACTTAGTGTGTCCTCAGCAACATCGATGTGATGAGTGATCGCCTTCACTGATTTTTTTTAAGGACAGATATTTCATAACTAACAACGGAGGCTCAGGCCCACTCTCTCTCTATTTTACAGTCAAAACTTCCCAGCGGCCTCTGAACTGGGCTGCCAACTGTGGCAATTCTGCAATGTCTCATCCCATTTGCACTAATTTCCTAAATAGCGTGCATTTAAAGACTTCCATCATCAAAACTCTGAGACTCTGTGCTCAGATCTAAAACTGCAGTGTATGGTTTCACATAAGATTAGATTACTTACTACCAAATTAAACACTAATCTTAAGGGTATATGGCATTAATCATATGTGAAAGGTGAAAGAAGATAATCCTTATAAATCTCAACATGAAGACTATTTTTCATATCTAAATTGCATTTACATTTTGATTAGTAATATTATATAAAGTATCCTGAGAGGCTCAGACAGTACCTGACTAACACAGATGTAGAGGCTCACAGCCATCCATTGAACGAAGTACAGGGTCCCCAATGAAGGAGTTAGAGAAAGGACCAAAGGAGCTGAAGGTTTTGCAGCCCCTTAGGACAAACAACAATATGAACTAATTAGTACCCTCAGAGCTCCCAGGGACTCAACCATCAACCAAGGACTATACATGGTGGGACTGATTGTTCTGGCAGCATGTGTATAGTAGAGGATTGCAAAGTTGATCATCAATGGGAGGAGAGGCCCTTGGCCCTGTGAAGGTTCTGTGTCCCAGTGTAGGAGAATGCCAGGGCCAATAAGGGGAATGACAGGGCCAATAAGTAGGAGAGGATGGGGTGGCAAGCATGGGGAGGGGGGAGACAATAGGGGTGTATTCTTGTTGTTTTTGTTTGTTTGTTTGATTTTTGGAGGGGAAACTGGGAAAGGAAAAATCATATGACATGTAAATAAAGAAAATATCTAATAAAAAAAGAACATCTTTGTAATTACTTGCAGAATAGGTTATAATAGTTGTGTTTTGTTCTGAAAATTTCATAATAGATTATATGAGATTCTGGGAGATTCTCATGCACTAATTTTAGCTGACAATGTAAGTGCTTAGAAGATTTTTGTTTATTAACTCTTTTCAAGTGAAAACATGTGGTGAAGCCAATTCCTCCAAACTAAAAATATGAGATTAATCATATTATTTTTACCAAGCCATATAATTATAAAATAAATGAAGCACCTTTATAAATTTTTATTATGTGTGTGTGTGTGTGTGTGTGTGTGTGTGTGTGTGTGTGTGTGAATGTCCACTACATGTGTGTTGTGTCCCAAATTGCTAAAGTTATGGGTGGTTGAGGGCTGCCCTGCAGGGAAGCAGGGAGTCCAACTTTGGTCCTGTGGAAGAACACCAAGTGCACTTAACCATTGAGCCATGTCTCTAACCCCACACTTAACACAGTTCAAACTGCAATACCTATCACTTACACTACAGCAACACTGAATAGTCATTACTGACAAGCTTTTTCTAGATGTGAATATATATTTATATTAATAATCTAAAATGTCTCCCTCACTCCTTGAGGGTTCCCTTATGCTAACAGTAGGTGGAAAGCTAGGTAAATCAGAGACTTGATTTTGGTTTTTATGGTGTCTGTGAGAAGTGCCTTTTCTGGGATGAAGGAAGCTATCATATTTTTCTTATTCCTAATAGACATATAGAATGCTCTCAATGACATTACAGACACACAGAGAGCTTCACAAACAATTTAGTGGGAGACTGCAGGCAATAGATTACTGGCTGAAATCAGATACAAGAATGCTCCTTTTAATGATCTAATTATAGGAAAGAAGAAGACATTAATTTTAGAGTCAAAAGACCAATCTTTACATCCCTGGTGAAACCCAGTGAAGCATACCTTACGGGTACAACTCTTGCACCTGCAGACTCTATAAACTTCACATAGGATGCGGCAATGTAGTATTTCCCCAACTTCGTCATGTTCCCATAACATTCTTGCATTATTATTCCTAAATTTAAAGAAAAGCTTTAGTTTCAAGCAAATTCTTTATTTCTTACTCAAAACTGAATCATAGCACAGTACAAATGTCATTACTTTAGTTTCATGATGTACAGACCTACCTACAGCTCCTATAAGCCTACCCAGAGTTGTTGGGAAAGTCGTGGGAAAGGATAATCTGAGTTTCTTACCACACCATTGTTGTAGAATATATTTAATCTCAATCAGGGGCTCCTACCCCACCTTTGATCATTCACTTCCAAGATAAAAGGCACATTCGACCTTTAATTTATCATAAGCCTTTATCAGCACTAATGCTGGGAAAATATCTACCCTCTCTGCTTTCAGAATCTACTTTCCTACTGATAACCCTGAGCTATTTTTTACGATGCTTCATCTGGGTTGCTCTTAACTCCATGGCTCTAATGGCCATGAGTTTATGATTCTTGCCAGAAGGAGGCTTCTCCTCTCTCCACCTTCCTCTCCTCTTCACCTCGAGTTTCTCCTCCAATCCCAAGCTCAGGAACCCCAAGCTTCATCTATCCCAATTCTGCCCAGCTCTAGGCTATAGGCATCTTTATCAGGAATAATTTGGAGCACAAGGCCACTAGCATCACTTAGGTCTACAGGAGGACTCTGTCTCTGGAGGCAGCCAGGCTTTAAGGGCCAGTATTTAGCATTATAATACAAGCAGACCAGCCTAATACACACAATGAATATCTAAGAAGCTCCCAAAGTAAGTTTATAATAGGCCCAACGTTTTTTCATTCAACCTTAATACTATTCATAAACCACTCTCTAAATGTATAAGGGGCAAATCCCTTTCCCCACAAAGACCCAGTTGTATCCTTGTCAGCAAAGCCACAGTAGAAACAACTTTGACCCCCATCTTTCTAATAACCTCATAATCTAAGCAACCAGCATTCTCCAAACCCATCCCAGACTATTAAAATGCCTCTTTCCTTTCTAAAGGAAGCCTCCTACTCCAGTGTTTCCACAGAAATGAGGCTGACCCCACCATCATTCCCTCATTCATTCAATGTTGTCTGTGTTGCATGCCAGATGCTGAACTAGGTGCTGAGGACATAGTAATAAAGAAAAAACTCTCCACTTTATAGGCTTTCATGCTACTGGGTGGGAGAGGAAAGAGGTAAAAGACAACAAAGATTTAGTTTTAGGGCCAACTAAATATGATAGGTGGTGCTTGTGTTAAGAAGTCAATGAAATATGTGTTCAATTTACAATGTCTCTTTAAAAGAGTGGCAACTCTCCCTGGGAAAATAGAACAAGACTTCAGGGAGGTGGAACAAGTTTTCCAAGGAAGGTGTGACATGACACTTAATCAAAGGCATCCGTGAGCTGAGGCAGTGAACCACACACCCATATCTGAAAGCAGAGCAATTCAGAACAAAGGGAACAGTACCATGCAAAGGTCATGAGCCAGCCTGTAGCTCTGCAAGAAGTCTATCAGACTGGGAGCATGTAAGAGAAAACAAGAAGGCAACAGTTAATGGAACAGAGAAGTACAGACACACAGGGGCTACCATGCTCCTTACATACCTCAGTGGTTCTACATTGGCTCTGTGATGTCATGGTCTGTCCCACTCATCTCTGATCTCCTCTTACCAATGAAACCCAAGTCTAGCACACTACTGACATGTGACATTCATCAAAGCATGTCAGCATATGCTTAGCATGTGCAAAGTCTTAGGTCCATCCGTAGCCTCCAAAACTAAACAAACAACAAAACTCTCATGTCTGCTCATTGACTATATGTGCTTCTGTAAGTTAGGATGTCACCTTAACTGTCTCTGTGAGACACAACTCCTATCATCTACATTAATCATGCCTGTATTCTGGGCTTCTTACAATAGCTGACAGGAATCACTACAGAATATCAAATGTCAAAATGGATATTTCTCTCCTCTCTATCAGATAAGATGATCTTCACAATAGAAAATGAAATTTGGCCAAGAATAGAGGAATACAAGAGCTCTCATAGGAATGAGTGAACAAGACAGGAGAGGAAGTGCCACAAGGAAGGCATGCAGAATCATGTGAACATAAGTGCCTGAAATACTACGTTAATTTCACAATCACACCTCAGCACATTCATTTTTTTTTTCTCATTCCTAGGCAAAGAGCTCAGATTGTATCCCCTGGTCTCAACATGTGCTCCCAAATGATGGGCTTTTACACTTTAGGGTATTTCACGACTTCTGTGGCTTTCTTTGTCTTTGAACATTTTGTGGTTCCTACTGTAATAGCGTATCCATATTATGTGCTCAATTGACTATATATCATCTTGACTGGGGAAGTGATTTCACCATGGCTTAGCAGGAGGAAAAGGCACTTGCTGCTAAGCCTGAAGGCCTGAGTTAGACCCAGGTCCCATGGAGAAAGACAACCGACTCCTGACATTGTCTTTTAATCTCTGTAGGTGTATGTGAGAAGCATGCACATGCATGTGCACATATATATACACACACACAAACTATAAGTATAAAAGGAAAACATAACTGATTAGGTTAACCAAAAGCATACTTTTTATCTTTTGTTATATGCATGCAACTTAGAGTTGCCTAAATTCTAAGGAACAAAATCTTCTGACATCTTTTAATTTTTTTTCTAATCCCCAGATCCACAAATGCAATTCACTACATATGTTACATAACTCAACTTGAAGAATCTAACCATCAATAGAAATAGCTTTGGGAGAAGGGTTCAAATTAGTAGTAAGCCACCCATTCGAAAACCAAACCACTCCTGAATACATAAAACAAGTTTCTAGTTTCTGTTTAGCATTCAACTTCAAGGAAGAAAAAAATAAGATAAATGTCATATTCCTACATATGTCTAGCCATAAATTTCTTTTGTCAAATTTAACTACAGACTGATTTCTCCTTGGTAGCTTTCAAATGTCTGACATGAATGTAAACAGTTTTACCCTGTTTGAAACATATATATGTCAGACAGAAACAATTGCACGATTTGGTTGAGATAAAATGGATATTCAAATCCTCTAAGTCAATGTTGTCACTTGATGCTAAAAATGTCCACGACACACTTTAGTTTCTTACCTATTTCGTATGTGTGTGTGTGTGTGTGTGTGCACCTGCATGCATGCATGTGTGTGCCTGTGTTGTATCTTCAAGTATGTCCTTGAGCAAAGAAACGTAAATTTAACCTGTGTTCGGAATTTTTCTGGGATTGGAAATGCAGGGAAAATGGTGGGAATACAGGTCAGGAAAAGCACCCGTCACACTGAAGTCTGACTAAATCCTCTCACCAGCTAACACTCAAGAGTAAATTAACATTTTTTAAAGGTCTTTCTCCCTTCTCTGCAAATTTCTAGATGTTTCACTGGAAACTTCATTTACAGTAAAAGACACATACTAACCCCATGTGTAACACTAGTAGCTCCTGGTTTTTATCTTATCCAAGACACCCCTGCAGCCTTCCTATAATCTTAATTATCATTACGGAACAAGGGAACAGGAATAGAGAGAGATCCTCTGGAAACTTCTTGAACTATGAAATTGCCCACTAGCTCAGCCGAGGTGGAGTCTTCTCTGAGAAGCCTACAGCATGCTTTCTCCTCTGCTTCATTCTTAACTTGAGCTCTTCTCTTCCTACTTTTGATACATCCCAACTGGGTTTCACACTCACTGTCCTTAAAATTCTTTTCCGCATGGAAACCTCAAATCCTTGGTTTGCCTCAAGCTCTGGTTCCTAAAACATTCGGGACCGCCTCTAGCGGCTTCAGGTGACAAGTAGTAGCGAGGAGCTGAACCTTCATCCGGATCCCGATCCCGCAGACGCAGAGGTCTCTAGAAGGAAATCAGCACAAGGTCCCTTGGATGAGAATCGCGCCGCGGGCATCCTGGGTCTGCACGCCAGAGAAACAGAGCGCCCCGCTGGCTGCCGGTCCTCAACACCTGTCCCAAGCCTCCTTACCGATGATGGGCCTCTTGGTGCCGCGCTTGTAGGGTCTGGACAGCCCGGGGCTGGCAAACCCGCACAGCAGCAAACCCAACACGCACAGCAGGCGACCTAGGCTCGCCATCGCAATCGCAATCGCAATCGTAATCGCAATCGCAATTGCGGCCCGGCCTCCGGCCGCCACTTAAAAAGGCTCTGCGGCGAGGCCCGCGCGCGCGGCGGCCTGGAAGGGGCGCGGTCCCGCGGCCTGGGCGGATCTCCAGGCTCGAGGGCGCGCAAGGCCGCGCCACTCAGGCTTCTGGGAAGTGCAGTCCAGGCGCTCGTGCGGCGGCCGCCGGGAGGGGGCGTGGCGTGGCGGGGGCGTGGCGGGGGCGAGGGCGGGGCTGGAGGCTCAGGGAGGGTGCTCCGAGTTTCCCCGTCGCCCTGCACGCGTCCTGCAACCGGCAACCCGCAGCCCAGCGATTGGCACGCGCCCGAAGACAGCTGTAAGAGACCGTGTAGACCGGCGGGTTGACCCCCCGCCGCCCTCTAAATGCTCCCTGTGAACTCTTATGTTGCCTGGCGAGATCACCTACACCGAGTCGACCAGCCCAGGACCTGATGGTGAGCTCAGGTCCCATCTGGCCCTGTGTGGTAACCAAGCAGCAAAGCCCGCGAGGTTCTAGAAGTTGCCAGAGAACTATGCTGCATAAAAGCATAGGTTTTCTGGCTCTGATATCCTGACAGCATTCGATGTTAGGACACGGGGTGACTTCCGAAAGACATACCACTGATATGTATTTATTTGGGCACTTGGATGTCTGGAGGACATCTTAAAGTACTTGTGTCCCTTTCCTTTAGAACACTGTCAAGGAAAGGGGCTGATTCTTGGCACCTAGCCTGAAGAGGCAAGACCAGGCCACAGTCAAAGGAAACAAGGTGCTTGCTTAGCTTCTCTCTGAGCACCAACCCCTGAAAACCACCTGTATCTTATAAAATGATAAGAGCAATAGCTAAGCAGTTAAAAACTTAGGTTGACTAATGTATTTTGAATGTTCAAATGCCTACATTCATAGGTAAGTTTCTTTCTATAAAAGTTCAACTAAACTCCAGGTTAATAATAGAAAATCTGTTGAAGATGAAAAGGTATTTTGAATGGTGTTATTTGTGTAAGAGGTATACAATTTAGAAAAGAAAAAACACACACAATGTGACTTGTGGAAAACCAGTGACAAGGTTCTGGCATTCATCAAGAAATGCAATACATTGTTAAGTTTAGCAAGACTATTGTAGATGGGTGTGGCAAAAGATATTGAGAAAATGCCAAGCAGGATTGAGCCCGAGTTGATAAGGATCTATTGTGAATATGCATCTGTGCCGCTGGAGCAATTGGCTATCCACAAAGGAGGAAAATTATCTGCTATTGTTCACAAAAAAATAAACTCCAGATGGAGAAAAGATGTAAATGAGAAAGGGAAATACTAGACTTTGGTAGGAAAATATAAATTATATGTGTATTCATAACTTTGATGGTTAGGTGTTTTCATAAGGCATCATGTTTTATGAGCATCATAAAACATTTTAAAAATCAAGTATTAATGAAAAATCAATGGATTTGGCTGTGCTAAATTTTAATAGTTCTGATAGTCAATTATTTTTAACTGTTTTAGGAAGCTATTAGGTATTATCTGCTAGAGGTGGAAAGTCACATATTTTGTAATCTACCACTTCTCAAGATGTAAATATGTGCCTATTACATGGTCTCACTAAATTAGGTCATGGGGACTCCACCCTCATCAATAGATGGATGCTATCTCTCAGATATGGGTCAGGTCTGACAGGAGTGCATAGTTTCCTTAAAAGGGGGTTGTTGTACGTGAAACCAGACTAGCTCCTTTGGTTCTCTTGCTTCCTTTTGTACCATATGGACTCTCTTACTCTCCTACTCCCATATGTGATGGCATTGGCCATGCGGCTATCACCAGAGACCAACAAATGCTAATAATGCCTGTTAGAACAGAGACCTAAGAAGCCTGATCCCACAGCCTAAAGAAATCAGTCCATGCACCCTGTAACTCTCTCCCTGGGACAGAAAGTCAAACAATTATTCTATGCTGTGGACTAACAGTAGTCACTAATTTGTGTTGCTGACCACTACCTGGCTCTTCCATGCACTTTGTCACTTATCCCAAACTAAATCAAGTGACGAAAAATGTCACTTTATTTACAAACAAAACAAAACAAAACCAAAAAGTAGGTATCTTGGTGTCTACCTCTATTCTGGTACTGAAGAGGCAGAGGTAGGTGGATCTTTGTGAATTCAAGGCTAACAGAGGTTACACAATGAAATGCTGGGTGTGTGTGTGTGTGAGAGAGGGGGGTATAAAAGGCACATGCTTTTCTTTGTTTATTGGATTTCTCTGAAAGCTCCTCTGGCTTTCCCTGTCATCATATCTTAACAGCACCCCCTCCTCATAACTTTAAGCTATCTCTTTTGAAGCACCTGCCCAGGAATTAAAGGGAATCCTCTCACTTTGTGGCTCTGTTATGCTGTCACTGGGTGACTTGCCTGGAACTTATAGAGATCTATCTGTCTCCCAAGTGCCAGGAATAAAAGCATATACCACCATTTCTGGCTCCCTGATTGCTGGAGTCCAGGTCCTGCAGTGAGTTCAGGATTCCACGGAGGACAGAGGAGACGTGGGCTCAGCACCTAATGTAAACCAGTAACACACTCACACTCACTGGGTGGATGTAGCGAGACCCCAACAACTTGATTTTTTTCTCCCACAGCTTATATCCCCCAGCAAAATCTTTCAAACAGTGTAAAAATTGCAATGTGGTTATAGTCTATTTTTTTCTGAGTGAGTGATTATAGTGAATTAAAGGAAGAAAACAACATGTTCCCCAATACCCTTTAAAGATTAAACATTTTGCATAGTACAGGTGAAAAACCAATTATTCCCTAGGACCCACATAGATTCATGTCTAAGCAAGTTGCTACAGATTTACAAAGGGTAAGCAAGCAAATTCTATTTCTCAGCCAGTTCTCTTACCGGGAGGCTGCATTTTGCAGTTACAAAAAAGGGATTACTCATTTTATTATCTTAAAAAGTAGTCTTATAAAAAAATCTTAAAATAATCACAAATCTAAACATATGTATATATACACATACATATAAATTAACTATTTCTACACTACACTCAGTGCACACCTGATCACAAACAATTTTTTATTAAATCATATGAGGAAACAGAGGACAAAAATTGGTACAAGAAATTACTCATCACCTTTGATCATCAACCCATCTTAAGCAAGAAAGGCACATCATCTAGTGATAACCTAGCAATAACTGGGCTGCCACTGCTCTTGTTTCCTGACTTCAAGGAGTCCCTTGCTCAACTATCAGGAATGTGGCTTTCTGAACTTTAAATTGTTCCCCCAAGATATTCTACACCAAAGCCACTAACACAAACATCTTAACATAACTTTACTAACAGTATATCTCCAAATTCTTTCTAAGGGTGGTGGTTGAATCATTAGCTTGCTCCAGTAGCAATACTTGGGAAACATCAACCACTCTTATGATAACTGCTAGTAGCAATCCCCAGTAAGGGGCTAGAAGCCCCTGTAGAGTCTTCATACAACTGATAGATTAAGAGAGACATGGTGACCTCAAGGTCAGTATGCAGAGTGGTACTCTGTAACATGAAGTCCTTGGCACATGTACTTCTCAAGGCTCTGCCTTTCCCAACGCACACTTATCATGGTTATACTAAACGCTGGACTGTTCTCCATGAATTCTAAAGCTATTTGCTCTTCCTCTCACATTGTCCCTGACACCTAGTGATTTTAAATCCTATCAAGTTGCCAATTAAGATAAACCATTACAAGACTTCATGAAATTAAGCTTCTGAGAGACAAGAGAAACTGTTAAGTGAAGACATAGCCTACAGAATGGGATATTTCTATCAAAGGACTAATATCTAAAATATACCAAGATCCTCAATATGCAAGAAAAACCAAACAACCTAATCAACGTCAGTAACTGACGTTTGAGAAGAACAACGTCTTCTCAAAAGAAGAAAAACAAATAGCTAATAAATACACGCAAATATTCAATCTAACTAGCTATCAGAGAGATATGAATAAAACTCCATAGACATGCCATCTCACCCCAGTGTGAATGACAGTCTTTAAGATATAACAAGTACAGGCTGGAGAGATGGCTCAGTGGTCAAGATCACTGACTGCTCTTCCGAAGGTCCTGAATTCAGATCCCAGCAACCACATGGTGGCTCACAACCACTCTTACTGAGATCTAACACTCTCTTCTGGTGTGTCTGAAGACAGCTACAGTGTACTTAGATATAATAATAAATATTAAAAGATAAAAGAAATAACGAGTGCTAGTGAGCTATAGGAAAAAGGAACTCCTAGACACTGTTGATTGGACTGTAAACTAATCCATCTGATCCACAGATGAGTATGGAACTAATTCTGAAAACCAAAATAAAGGTTAGTAAGACAGCTCAGTAGGTAAAGGTGCCTAATGGCAAGTGTGACCACCTGACTTCAGTCTTAGTACCCACATAATAAAAGGAAAGAGTCAACTCACTCAACTCAACTTCTGACTATATGTGCACCACAGCATGGGCATGCTCGTTCCTCACACAGAGAATAAATAAAGTATAATAAGAAATTAATTTAAAACTAGTCTAAAAATAGATCGACCATACAATCCAGCTGCAACATTCCTGGGTATTTAGCCAAGACACTCCAAGTCCATATATCCAATGTACAACAGAGATTCTTGCACATGGTTTCTTGCAGCAATATTCATAGTAAGTACATGACATAACCAAACTAGAGATATGGCAACAAAAGAATGGATACAGAAAATGTGGTACATATACACAGTGGAATTTTTTCAGCCATAAAGAACAAATTTATGTCATTTTCAGGAAAATGAATCAATGGAAGATAATCATATTAAGCGAATCGAGCCAGTCAGAAAAATATTATATAATTTCTCTCATGTATGGTTGTTAATCTTTATAAAGATAAACAAAATCATATCTATATATGGCATGAAGTAGAAGTGCAGTTTTCTTGAGGAATAAAGAGAACTTAAGAGATGGGGAGGAAACGGGAAAGGATTGGGAGTAGGGAAGGGGAAACTTTCATCATGCACTGTGTACTTGTATGAAAATGACATCATGTGACACAGAACGGTGAATTACCACTGTCCAAGACAGAAAATACTCAAATGGAAATTTAATGAATGTCACTGCAAAAATATAAAGGAAACCAGTGGAATTAAAATAATACAAAGATGTAAAAACAAGGATGAGAGGAAGTGTAGGATACGGGTGAGAGGACAAGAAGTCATAACATGTGGATTATTACAGCGCAGAAAGAACAAGACAAAGTACAGAGCCAGAACCTGTAACACCTGCACATGACAAAGCACTGGAAAAAAAAACTGACCTAGAATGACCAGTTCTGAACACCTACACAAGTTGCAAGACATTCAGGAAAAAGATCTCTTGTCTACTAAGCCACCAGATAAATTCCACTTAATTATGAGGTATCCTTTTTGGATAAACTCAAACTTCAAGAACACTATAAATAGCAAACCAGGGTTGACATGATGCCTCAGTGAGTAAAAGGAGTTGCAGCAGAAGCCTTGAGGCTGCAATTCAGTCTCTGGAACTCACTTTTAAGAAAAAAAAAAAGCTAGATGCAGCAGTAGCTATCTGTAATCCCAGCACTCCTGTGCTTACAAGGGAAGTAGGGACTTGGACAGGAAGCTCAGTGTATAGTTAGTTACAGGTACACAGCATGGCAAAAAACAAAAACGAATACACCACAGAGTCCCTGCCTCTCAACAATGGAGAAGAGAAGCAAAGTTGTCTTCTGACACATGCACTTTTTTTCTTGCATGTATCTCAGCCCGCACGCACGCGTGCACACACACATACACACACACACACATACACAAAGAGAAGTAACTATGGAAAGTTGTCTTTGACCATATGTGTACTGTGTCTTGCATGCACAAACACACACATACGCACACATGTGCTCGCGCGCGCGCACACACACACACACACACACACACACACCCATGCAAGCATGAATGCATGCATTCACCTACTTAAGAAGATCAAGACAACAGGATTTTTTTAAACTCAGGTTCATTTGTAATCTTAAGTATAGTTGAGCTTTCAAGTGGCAGGGCCAGACTGTGAGTTCTGACTCTTTGCTAGATACTGGCTGGATACTGTGTCTCAGAATAAGGAAAATAGTATCTGTATGTAAGGTCACCTTTTGGCAGGAACACAAGCAGGAAGGCTGCTACAACTTCAGACATGGATCACAAGAGAGCTAGAAAAAGAAGGCTCCAGGTTTAAAGATGATCCAATACAGAAATGGCACAGAGCAGAGGAAACAGTTCAGAAATTCAGAATACGAAACATGCCTTGTCTTCTTCCTGTTTCCTGTTTCTTGTCAGAAAGCGTGATATTTTCAGTGCTGAAGAGGCAGATGGTGGGTGGGTTCAGGAGTTCTGCAGTGAGAGGATGAAATACAGATTGGGCCTGGGTATGAAGGTCTTGGATGTTAATCAGCAACAACTTACCCTGTGGGGAGTGCTGTTATATTTGGAAGTAAGAACATGCAATCTTGCAGAGATAATTCTGGCAGTGTAGAAAAGTGCATGAAAAAAGGAACAATGAGAAGCCTGTGGTTCAAAGAAAGCTATTTCTATAGATTGGATGAGATGTTTAGCAATGTGGACCAGGATCATACAGGACAAAGCAGTTTCTATGTAGAAACTATACTGCTCACCGTGCAGAGACAAAGTTCTTTATTGGAGTTACTCAGATTTTCTTTATTATATAATGAACTGTTATCTGACAATTTTTGATATGCTATTTTCTCTCTCCTAAGTAGTATCTGTGTATACTACTTAAAATGAAAATGTTCCTCATAGGCTTACTTACCAGAAAGTAAACCTATTTAGAGGATTAGAAGGACTAGGAGGTATGGCTTTGTTAGAGAAGTGTGTCACTGGGTGTGGACTTTGAGGCCTTTCTTACCCCCTCCTCGTCCTCCTCTTTCTCTTCCTTTCCTTCTCTTCTTCTTCCTGCAGCTCCACCTCCTCCTCATGCTTCTACCTGCTATGTGTGGATCCAGATGTAGCTTTCAGCTACTTCTTCAGCATCATGCCTGCCTGCCTGCCACCATGTTCCCCACCATGATGATAACAGACTTGTCTCTGAAACTTGCCCCCAATTAAATGCTTTATAAGGGTTGCCTTGGTCATGATGCATCTTGACAGTAATAAAACAGTGACTAAGATAGGAAATTGGTCCCAGGGAGTGTCACATTGCTGTGAAAGACCTGACCATATTTGTTGAGGAAATATGAAAGATTTTGTAACATTGGACTAGAAAACCAGTTTAACACTTAAGCAGGGCTTCATGGACCATACTAGTTCAGACATGGAAAAAGTGGTGCTGAGGGCAATGTGAACTATGGAGACCCAGCTCAAGAGTTTTCAGAGGGAAAGAATATCAGCTGACATTGAAACCACTCTTGTGCTGTTTTGGCAAAGAATGTGTTTGCTTTCTACCCTTGCCCTAAAAATTTGCCTCAGACTAAACTGAAGAGCTTTGGATTAATGACATTGGCCAAGAAGATTTCAAGACAGCCCAGAATTAACTGTGGAATATAGTTATTAATGACCACTCTTATGCAGGTCTACAATATATGATGGCTTAGAAAACTCCATTCTGTACCAGGAACTCTCTGTAGCTATTGATCTTTGTTCTGAATTCCTAAAGACGAGCTCCTAGCAACCTGAACAACTCTCCAGAATGTTGTTTAGTCTGTGAAGTAGTTAACCATGTACTCTGGCTTTTTGCTACATAAAAACCTGAGTAAACCTGCCTATCTCTGTGTAACCAGACTTGAGACAGCTCTTTTTTTCCCACTGTGTAATAGGAAGTGAGAGGGACAACCTCTCACAGCTAAAGGGAGTGAAACAGTTTCTTATGAACCAGCAAATTTCACCTTTAAAAACCCTTCATCCTAGCCCCTTCTAGATGACATACCTTTAATTTGGCTTTAAGGCTGTTGCCTGGCTAGCAGTAATAATAAAAAAAACCACTTAAACATTTGGATGGAATCTGATCTTTTCCCAATAGTCTCCAAAGTTCGGAACAAATGGAAAAGAACAAGCAAGGCAAAAAGAAATACAAAATGTTCAGTTTGAGGATAAAAGTAATAGCAGGAAATGTTTTGTTGGAGTCAAGTGCAGTGCTCAAGGACATGAAAGTTTAAAGAAAAACCTGATACTAAATGGAATAAAGAAAGTAGTACCCTCAGGGTAAGACCCCATTCAGCTAAGTGCCCAACTTGTGAAAAGTAATTAAAGAAAAGTTTAAGCAGCAAAGGAAACCACCAACAACAGAAAGCTGATGCAAATGTAATTAAAGAAGAGGGCCAAGTTTCAACCCCAACAAGCACCAGAATATGGGAGCTCTTGTACAATTCTGGCTTTGGAGTTAGGGATACAAGAAATGGGTTGTTGACTCTCTGTCTGGAGCTAATGAAATCTGTGGAGTCCATGTGTGTCTCAGCAGTGTTCCTGTAAGAAGGCTTGGAGAAGCCATTGTGTGAAGCTGTGATGGTATAGCCTGGATTGAGTTGTAGACTCTAAGATGTTGGAGATTCCAGGGGCATAGGATACCAGCTAGCCAAAAAGAGCTGCAGGGGGTAGGCTTTGAGGGTCCAAGCCCACCCATATCAAGCCCATGTCAAGCTCAGTCTTTTTCTCTCAGCCTGATGTCTGTGGATCAGGATGTAGCTCTTAGCTACTTCTTCAGCACCATCCCATTATGATGATAGTGGCTGTCTTCTGAAACTGTAAGCCAATCCTAATTAAATGCTTTACTTTATAAGATTTGATTTGGTCATGTATGGTGTCTCTCTTCATAGCAATAAAACAGTGACTAAGATAATGTTTCTGTTTTTCACAACACAGAATTTAATCCACAGTGTTGTCAAAGCAGAAACTTAAGGCTTGAGAGATGGCTCAGTGTTAAGAGCACTTTCCAGAGATCTATTTAATTCCCAGCAGATGGTGAATCTCAACCAGATGTAACACCAGTCCCAGGGGATCTGGTAACCTCTTCTGGCTTCCCCAAGCACTAGGTATACATGTGGTGCACAGCAGTACATGGATGTAAAACACAATACAAATGAAATAAAAGTCATAATTAAAAAGTAGACAATCTTGATTGACTTGAATAGATAAGAGCAATTAGTCAAGTGTTAAGGATAGGGTGGAAGTAGGAAGATGTGTATCTTGGCTGATCAGTGTTTTCCATCAGTCTTGATGTTATTGGCTTCATTTCTGGTTCCACCTTTGTGACTCTTGAGTTCCTACAGTTTTGCCATCTAACAAAAGTTATATACAGCCTATGTGGAGTGGAATGTTCCAGAAAGTACAGTGTCATTCATTGGCTGGGTTGATTTCTTTCTACAATTTAATTTTTGGTCTGTAATTTTAATATAAGTTAGTGGTAATGATAATGTTTCAAAAGTACCTTAATAAAACTTCCATATGTAAAATCTAGTTTAACAAATATAATCATGATCTGGGTTGGTAGAAAATAGTTCTAAAATTGGATTATCTATCTTTGACTTTGTTTTATGAAATGTTGGAATAGAACCCCTGACTAGGGCATATACATAAAAGGGGCTACAAAGCTGCTTGTGTAAAGCTAAGCTATGCATACTTAAGTTACAACTCTAGGTAAAATAAAATTAAAGTAAAAATCACAGTATGTTACTTAACCAGATAATTTGTGTTTCTTTAATAGATTTTAATTTTTAGGGATATTTTAGTATCCAAGTAAAACTGAACATGAATTCAAAAGATTCCTCAGGTCTGGAACTAGAGGGACTAGAGATTGTGGTGCAGTGCCTGCATTTAATCTAGCAAAAAACCACTGAAGGAAGCAAAGAACAGGAGAAGCCACCTGCACCTAAAACTTAGAACAATGGAATCAACATTCAGACAATGGATAATACGTTTTTGCTACATTTTTTTTCTGAAAGAAAAAGCATTTCTCTTTTTTAAAAAGAATGCCTCCTTTACATTTTAAAAAAATGTAAACACCACTGTTTATGAGAAAGATGTTTATTTTTAACAATAGTAAAGCAAATTATTGTGAAGTTCAGCAGCACATTGAGCACCTATGGAGTCAAGTGTGGTGAGGCCATAAGGAAAATTCCAGTTATTCGCCCAGCACCTTCCAAACAGTTTATTCATGTTGCTTATCAATGTTCTTTTTAGATTGCTTCATTGTAGAAACTTTTGCAAAGCCCCATCATAGAATGTACTTCCATTGATTGACATTTTAAAATTCAGTTTATTGTTAAGCACTACTGTACACATTTAAAACATTAGCCTTAGTTGTAATGTACCATTCCTTCACAGAATCATGGCAAGTGACTTAATAACTATATGTAAATAAAGCGACATCTGAGTTTCCTTCTATGATTAAAAGTTTGATAAGCCAGAGATGTTTTGTTACTGTTTACTTCTTTAACTGCTTTTCTATTATTCTTATTTATATAATTTCAATTTCATAATTTAGTAAAGACTTTTAAGAAAAAGGCAAGATTTTTTAGTAAAATTAAATAGTAAAGGTAGCATCTAGTTGCTAAATCAAAATTAAACACGTTCTCTAAAGAACATCTGCACCTCCTTTCTGTCTTGTCAGAGGTACTTCAAATCATAAGTATCAGTTTATCTGATTAGATTTATTTTCTTATAAAGAAAAACACCCTTGTGCAATGAAAAATATCCTTGTACAAAGATACTCTTGTGTAATTAATGCTGAAATCTAACTTCTTGAACACAAATTCATTAATTCATTAATTCATGCACAAATTCATTAAGTTCTCTACCTTGTGTTCTTTCCAGTTTAAAATAAAATTAATTACAAACATTAAGTACAAACATTGTCAGAAATTGAAGGCTGTGCTGAATATGGGATGAGATTACACATTTCTCGATGAATGAAAGTATTAGAACTGAATTGCACTGTGGTAGAAACAGCACATCCCAGTCATTGACTGTTTAAATTAAACATGAATTGTGGGACTCAGAATATTCTGAGATAATAGCAAATTATCTCAGAATAAAATCAAATTATTTTATTAATAATCTGAAAAGTACTTGGTATAGCTTCTGATGGTTTAAAATGTAAACACCTTTCATTTATGTAGTTAAGTTTTCAAGTATAAAAGTCTATGTATAAGACATATTACCCTACTTCCCTGTCTATAAACCATAATTATATTCTTATTAGAAAATACAAGACAGTATGAGATACCATCAACTGTCCTCAGGAAAATTTCTTCTTTTAAATTACTTTTATCAAACATAGTGATTTCATTGATTACAACATTATAGTATGTAGACTTACATTCAAAGGCTTCTCTTGTGCATTTGCTAAAGTAGGATTTACCTGAGATGAACTATCCTGATTAAGCTGTATTCAGATTACAGTCTGATTTATGAGCTGACAACAACCTTATCTAAGCATAAATATTATTTCACAATCAATTGATACATACAATATTTCTTTCCAATAGATAGCCATCAATCTAGTATTAAACAATATGATCATAACACTTTGTTTAAGATGAAGTTTCCTGAACCATACAAAGATACACTGAAACAACTACCTTAGATATAGCTATGTTTGCTCTTCCAGTGCAAACAAGAATACCTTCTTTCCTAACATTTAATAAATTTAAAAGGAGCGGAGCATTGTAGAAGTTAAAACATTCCCAGAATATCCATGTTGCATGTTTAAAGATCAAGTAAGCATCAATTAGTTTAGAAGGTTTGCTCTTGAGTTTAGTAACCAGATAGGATCTCATCCTTGAATTTTAAATGTGGTCATTCAGAGGAAATAGCTTCTCATTGGATGGTCTCAGAAATGCTGCTGAGATAATCTTCAGACTTCATTATAAAATTTGTCCACTCCTGACAAATATCCTCCATGGAGAACTCCTTACCACCATATTCCAGAGGAAGAATGTCTGGGAAGTGCTGAAGCATGCTTGATTTAAAGTTGTTCCCGTGCAGATGAATCTGAAACAGCCAAAATGTTTTAGACTTCACTATGCTAGAATCATTTCCAATGAAAAACTAACCTCACAGAACAGGATTCACAGGGGCAAGCAGGTAATATAAATACTGCCCCTTTTATTTATTTTTCTGCTCTATAACCCAAGAATGTTACTTATTTTTAGACTATGCTGCTATGAATCATATAATTTTATTGCTTCCTTAAATTTGCATTCTTGTAACTGTATATTTATAAAAAACATGAGAAATGTACTCTCCGATATTAATTGATTGTAAATAGAAGCATGAAGCTTGTACCCACAATTAGGTGCTTGAGGAGTAATTTATATGTTTGGCCCTGTTTCAGGCCCTGGAACAAGGGGCTGAGGTACATTTTACATACCAAAGTAGACCTGGCCACCAGGTTCCCCCAGCATCCCTCAGTCTGTACCTGGCATACTCAACCCCAAAGCCTGATCTTTCCAATCCAGGGGCTGGCTGCCCTTATCCTAGAAGCTCTGTCTTGTATAATCCATACATTTTCTTTCCCCCTTTTCCTCTCTTCCCTTCTCTCCTCTCTGATTTCATGTTCTTTCTCTCTTTCTCTTCCCCTTCTCCTCTTTCTTCCTCCTCATAATAATAAACCAGTCTCTATATATTTTAATCTGGCTTGAATTGACTCATGTCATGTGCAGAGAAGGATCAGAGGACAGAAGCAGTCCTCATGTGGCCAGGAAAGACCTGGCTTCAACTCCTCATGGGTTTCAGCACCATCTATAATTACTGTCAATAGTTTCACCATCAAGAATTTATGACAAGTGTGAGCCCTACACTTTCAGACATTTTAAATTTCAAACAGTGACTGTAGAATGCCAGTAGAGGAGGGATAAACCAAGCCATAGAAATCAAAAGGAGATCTTGCTAGAGTAAGTAAATAAAATAATCTTTGCAATAGCTAATGGTGTAGAAAGAAGAATACAAGGTCCACGAGCTCAGAGATAACACTAGAGAAACCAGAAATGTTAAACACTTAGGGATATTTTTTCTTTAGTAGACAGAATTGACACCTGTACACAGGGAAGGCTGGAGTGGATGTTCTTTACTACCCTGGGAATTTCTTGCTATTCTGTGGAGCCAGCCTGTACCCGAATCCTCCAGACTCCTGGGCCTGTTTCTCAGTCAATATAACTTTCTTACGAAAGACGTCACACATATTTTGAAAAGATGTTTGGTTTTGCTATTATGCTTATTACAAATCCTTTCTCCCTAGACCCTTATCCTTAGCACCATTTCTCAGTCAACTGAACCATTTTATGGAAGAGGTCATAAGTTAGAGGTGCTTTGCAAAAGAGATGTACTTTGCAAAGAAGTTTCAATGTAGCTGTGCCTAAAACTTTGTTGTGAAAATTGACAAAAGGAAACTCTTTTTTACTGCGTTTAAATATGTAAAAGACAATCGTTAAATGAGAAACTATGTGTGCTAGGAATGAGGGTTGGGAATAGAGTGATGGCTTCCTGGACTTGAGTTAGTTCTAAACACCCGTAAGGTCTTCTGACCGTATCAGGCACCTCAGGCACACATACACACACATTAATAAATAAATAAATCTTTTTAAAGGGAAAAGAACTTAGGAATGATGAATCTATGTATAAGAACCTCAGCTGCCAACCCCTGACCCTTGACTCTTTTAGACTAAGATGCTGTCAGTTAGCTGGGAAGAAACTCTATTTTTCTCAGAAATGGAGAAATATGGAAATGTATAGCGTTGTCCAAAAGCTAAGAAGGAAAAGTGCCTGCGTTTGTTTACTCATTCTGGCTTGTCTGCTGGGAATGAACTTGCACTGGCCTGCCTCATCTCACTTAGCATCTCAGTTTCTAGCGTTTTTCTATTTTTTGGTTCATATTCTCCCTTTTCTTAGATCCAGTTACTCTCACATTTGGTTTTAATTGTTCAGAGTATAACCCAAACTAGATATACTTCTTTTTAGAACTTTAAGAGTTAGTCAGATAGTATCCAGAGTTACTAAGTTACACTAGAGGGAAAACAAAATGGCTTATAGAAAACACTAGAATGCAAAATAGCCAGAAGTGGCCAGTTTCATTAGAGCTAACAATTTAGGGATGGTTTTCCTTAAATACAGACAGAAATTGGTGTGGAGAGAGATGAGTGCTTTTCCAGAGTTCAGATCCCAGCACCTGCATCAGTCGGCTCCCAACCACATGTAGCTCTAACTCCAGGAGATGTGACACTCTCTTCTGGCTTTGAAGGGCATCTGCACTCATAGGCCTACAGCTCCAAACAGACATCCATATAAACATAGAACAAAAATTTTTTAAAGACAGAAATACCCACTGGGAGTCACAAATAGCAAGAATCTATGAAAGAAGGAAAGGAACTGGTTAGAAAGAAATTGTTCTGTGGAAATGGAGGAAAAATAAAGGGGGGATGAGAAAATTCATTAGATACATGCTTGAAATTGTCAAAGAATAAAAAAAGAAATTTAAGGAAAATAAAGAGAAATACCAACTGTATCACTTAATGAGTTAAGAGTTTCTCTAAGATCATAATATTCTGACCAGGAATAAAATGTTATGCTTTCTTAAGATGGAAGAATAGTTTCTAAACATCCAAGTATCTCATTATAATCAATGCATTCACTACTTGTATTTTTGAGGTTGAAATCACAAAATTCCTCCAAAACTATTTGCAGCTCCAGAGCAGCTGTGCATCCCACAGTTGCTTTGAAAGCCGAGATAGGAGCATCACTTGAACCTAGAAACCAGAGACAACATGAGCAATGAAACAGCACCCTAAGGGAAAGCTGTGTGTTCCTCTACGGACTAGTGCAGGGAAGCAGATGCTGCTCCAGAGAGCAAGTTTTTGTCAGCCTTTCAAAAATTCTAAACAGGGGCTGGAGAGATGGCTCAGCGGGTAAGAGCACCAAGTGCTCTTCTGAAGGTCCTAAGTTCAAATCCCAGCAACCACATGGTGGCTCACAACGATCCGTAATGAGATCTGATGCCCTCTTCTGGTGCATATGAAGATAGCTACAGTGCACTTAGATATAATAATAAATAAATCTTCAAAAAAATTCTAAACAAAATCTGAACTAAAAAATTCTACATGAGCTAGGTGGTGGTGGCACATGCCTTTAGATCCAGTTACTCCCACATTTGGTTTTAATTGTTCTGAGTATAACCCAAACTACATATACTTCTTTTTAGAACTTTAAGAGTTAGTCAGATAGTATCCAGAGTTACTCAGAAGGGAGAGGCATACAGAACTCTGTGAGTTTGAGGCCAGCTTGGTCTACAGAGAGAGTCCAGGACAGCCAGGGCTACACAGAGAAACTGTCTCAGGGCAAAAACAGAGAGGAGAGGGGAAGAGAGGGGAGGGGAAGGAAAGAGAGAAGAGAAGAGGAGAGGAGAGGAGAGGAGAGGAGAGAAGAGAAAAGAGAAGAAAGAGAAGAACTCTACATGGACATCAATTCCTTTGCCTCACCTGCAAGACATTAAATTATATACCCCGAGTATGATGGGTTTCAGTTACATGTTAAGTTAATAGCTAAGACAGTCTGTGTTCTTACTTGTATAATTAACCCATCCATATAAGTTAGAAATCAAAGCAAGATTAAAAACAAACAACAAAGCCTTTGGCATAAACTCTGCCCTCACTTACCATCAGTAGATCATTTGTCAGTCACCATGCTTCTGTGTATACTGACAAAATACATTATTGTACAACTATAATTTATGTTCTGATTCTCCTCTTTTCAAAGAAAAAGTAGCATACCGATAACACTGATCTGCCTTGGCATGCATTTCTCCTTTAAAACATATTCTGCAGCCCTGTGTGGATTTGTCATAGTTTTTTCACCACCCTTTTCACAATGAATGCTTGATAGTTTTAATGATTTTCAGTACATATGGCTTTGTTGGTATACAGCTATATCTGTCTTATGAATTTCCAGAAAATGCTGACATAGTTTGTCATAATTATTACTGTACTGCCCTCTAGAGGGAACATACTTTACACTCCAGTGATACATGAGAGTCGGTTTCCTAAGAGTCTCGCAGCCAGTAATGCTAGATTTTTCAAAAGTAAAGGTAAATTCTAATTTATAAGAGTAGTATTTACAATATTGGTTCAATGGTTTAGAGCCAAGGAACATGGGGATATAGTAAAAATGTCCTTAAATAGAAAGAAGTAAGATGCAATTAATCACTTGAATATATTTTACTCACCCGGTCCTTAATCTTTTCAGTCAGAAATGGTTTAATCATGGAAAAGACAGCATGGAAAATGGCTGGCTCATTTATCAAATGGATCCCACGAACTTTCAATGGAAAGGAATCCTTTTGAAAGGAAAAAATAATAAAAACCTTAACAACACAACATAAATACTGCAGTTACACTCCTAAAGACAAGTCTCTTCTAGGAACACATAAATTTATGGTAAGGGTCTAAAAGATGGCTCCTTGGGCAATGTACTTGATGCATAAGCAGGAAGACCTGAGCTCAGACCACCCATACACAGCCATTATGACTGTGTCTGTCCGCAGAGCAGAGGAGCAGAGGGAGTCAGATCCCACTCTACCCAGCCTAGTGAGCTCTAGATTCAATTCAAGGCCCTTTTTCAAAATATAAGATGGTGAACCATAAAAGACACCACACATTAACCTCTGTCCTCCAATGCATTTGGGTGAACATGCATGTGCGCACATGCACACACACAGCATAATCTAAAGTATGACTTAATTTTCAAAATGTTTTATTCCATCAACACAAAAACCTGGTTTGTATATCGTCAGTGCACTAAGAAAAGATCTGTAGAAAGTTAGTTTTTTCCACCTCTTATATTAGGCCAAGTATTTTAAGAGTCATCCCTCCACTTTCAGCAAGTATACATACATACATACATATATATATAATGTGTGTTGTACAAATTATAGTTGTACAATAATGTATTTTGTCAGTATACACAGAAGTGTGGTGACTGACAAATGATCTACTGATGGTGAGGGCAGAGTTTATACCAAAGGCTTTGTTGTTTTATGTATATATATATATATATATATATATATATATATATATATATACACACACACACACACACACATACACACACGTGTATATTTACATATATATATATATATATATATGTATATACACACACACACACACACACAAACACATAAAGTGTCTCCTAAGTAAACAATGACAATTGGGGACATTTTGATTTAGTAATTTTTTCCAAAAAAAAAATTTTTAGAGAAAAGTTTAAACATCTATGAAAATTAAAAGAATATAACAATAGGCACACACTTTTTAAATGTTGACTTTGGTATATATCTTTATATCTTTAGTATCAAAGTCCTATGGACTACCTAAAATGTTAAGACCAGAAAGAAAAATAGATTCATCAATAGTTTCCTTATCCAAACGTTCAATCACTATTGTTAATGAAGACTGTTTTCTTCTTTTATGAGGAATTTCCCATCTTGCCATTTAGAGATGAATTATTAGTTTCTTTTTACAGATTCTATATATAATTTTATTTAAACTTAATTGCCAACACGCTCTGTAATCATCTTCTATCCTTTTCTGTCCTATTGTTGCAAGATGATTTGTGGAGAACATTGTGACTTTTAACATTGTTGAGATGGTCCATCAAATATGTCATTGTTTAAGTGATCACTTTCCTATTTCTGTACAAGCTGTATGTAATTTTCTTCTATTAGAAGCTATACTGCAGGCACCTGTCTGTATAGGAAGAGAGGTGACTGTAGAACAGCTTTTACCTTCAGCTGACCTAACTAGGATCCTTCAATCACTGCTGCTTTGAAATAGTCATTGAATGCCATGACCCACGATGACCATTTAATACAAAATCATTTGAAAGACTTAGGAAAGTAGCTAGAATACAGTAAACTATTACTATTACAATGCACAAAGTTCTTACTATATTTATGATTATCCTTTGTCTAGGTCCCAGAAGTAGGATTACTAGATTAAAGATAATGGCTATTTTTAAAGACTTTGGGGTTTAGAAAGATGGCTTGGTTAGTCATTTGCTTGCTCTGCAAACACTAGTACTTGGGATTGATCCTCAGACTCATGAGGTGGAGGAAGCTAAGCATGTTGGTATATGCTTATAATCCTAGCACTGGGGTGATGAGGACAGGCCCCTAGAGTTCATTGGGGCCAGTATAGCTTAACCAGTGAAGGCCAATGAGAGATTGTGTCTCAAAATAGAGTAAGTGGTACTTCAGGAATAACTCTAAGGTTGTTCTCTGGCTTCCGTACATACATTTACACATGTGTAGCCACACACACAAGAACATAGTTACATTTACAAAGACTTGATTTCTGAAAAAAAGAATATCAATTTATAGCTGGCAAGACATGTGACATCTTATTGTATCATTTTTATTGTCACTGTTGTTATAACATTAGTTCTCATGTAGCCCAGACTGGCTTCCTGATCTTCCTGCTTGCTCCAGCCAAATTCTGGGATTACAGATGTGTTCTACCATGTCTGGTTTGACAAAAATAAAACAAAATCATTTTATTATTGAAATATATAAATTCTGTGATTATTTATGTTGATATACTTATTTTTGAAGTTTGTTATATTTTTAATATAGTAATTATATTTGCTGTTAATATTGTTCAAATGTGTATTTATCATTTCTAATGTTTAAGTTTCTAGAAGTGTACAAACACAGACACTATTATATAGTTTTCACTTAACAGTTGAGATATATACTCACTGTAAGTACAGCAGCAATCTTCTTGGCTACAGATGGGGTAATTTGGAAAGCATGAGAAATCTGCCAGCCTTCCAGGTCAAATATAGCCTTAACTCCATTCCGTTGAGTTTCCACCTCCTGTACAATGAGCTCTGATGTGATCAGACTTACTCGAAAAACATCATAGGCTGTAAACACTTTTGGGTCCCAGTATGCTACAACAAATAAATAAAAACACATCACATCTTAGGATGAAGAATCCTTTACATCCTTGGATGAAGAATCAGAGATATTCTTTAAGGTAACCGATTATTTTAAAGCCTAAACGATGCTTAAAAATAAAATCATGAACAAAGGATCATAAATTAAGTAATACATTGAATTGAGACCCAAATATTTGCCTACTTCTTCCTCCTTCCTTAAATTTCTGGAAATTAATAGATTTTTAAGAGTAGGGATAGGGATGAATGCAGATCAAATTTGATAAATGAAGTTACATCGTCACTTCAAGAGAAGGCTGTACCTAGAAATGGGAATGTTTAGTGCTGCTGATTGTGCTTCAGGTTCAGAAATAGAAAAGTGTAAGCCTGGGTTTCAATCAGCAGCAAGTATCATAATAACTTGCAGTTTGGATATGACGTATACCCTCAAGGTCATGTGCTGCAGGCTTGGTTTCTCATGTATCAATGTTCATCGATCGTGCTTTCTGGAGGGAACTAGCTCATGAGAGCTCTAAGCTTATCAATGGATTAAGCTATATATGGATTCCTAACTTGGCAGACTGTTGTATGTTGGAACTACGGCCTGGTTGGAGGAAGTGGGTCATTAGGGATGTATACTTGAAGAGGGCATTTTGTTTCTTGTTCTTACTTGTTGCCTCCTGAACACCATAATCTTATAAGCTTCCTCCATCCTGCTCTCCCTGTTATGATCTGTTGCCTATAGTAATAAATTCAACCAATGATGGGCTCGGATCTGTGGAACTAATCTTTCCTCCTTCTGTATTGACTTCCTCGGGAACTCAGTCACAGTAATAGACAAATGACTAACACAGCAACCAACAAGGTTTCAAAGGGAAGGGCCTGTGGAGCAGATAGACAAGCTCATCACATGCCAGATCTCCGTGACCAGCAGTACAGAGCAGTCATGTCCCTACAAGCTTGAGCAGGAAGCTGGTCTTGGGAATGCAGCTGTACATGTCCAGAGAATACAGAGGTCCTATGGTAAGAGGAGAAATTGATATTCTTGTCCACACAGCCTGACCCTCCCCACCATTCATAAGACAGGCCGTGGCAGGCAGAAATGATAATAGTAATGGACAGGCAAGCAAGTAGTCTTTAAAAATAATCCACATTTATTAAAAATTGCTGTATAATACACACACAAGGAAAAAAGGAACCAAACTCCATAGGCAAAGCAAGAAAAGTAAGGAAAACAGTTAAGAGAGAAAACTGAATTAAAAGAAGCAATATTTTCAACAGATGTAAGACAAGGAGATTGGAAGCTACTTGTAAGGATAGGGACAGAAAGGTAGTTCAGTGGGTAAAGACTCTCGCTTCCAAGCCTGACCACATGAGCTCAATACGAAGAACCAGCATGGTAGAAGCACTTGGAAGGTAGAAACTGGAGAATGAGGAATTCCAGGGCATCTTCAGCTACACAGTGAGTTCAAAGCAAGCCTGTGCTCTATGAGCTCCTGTCAAAAGAAGGGAGGAAGGGAAGAAGAGAGGGAAGGAGGAAGGGAGGGGAAAAGAATAAAAGGATGAAAATGATTAATAACTAAGAAATCATAAAAGCTCAAAAAATGAATGATCCCTTCTTAGGCCTCCAAGTAAGTGGGAGGTGTTATTTACTGAGTAGTCTTTAGGGGTATAAAGAGCATTTATACACATAGTGACCAAGTGACTGCCAGCTGGATGCAGGTAGAACAGAGAACCAGTTGTACTGATCTGAATCTCTAAAGAGTAAAACATAGTAAAGACACAATTCTGGTAGTTATTCATGTTTACATGGCACCTCTGATAGGGACTGTCTAGGATAGATCTGCTTTTCTCTGTTATATGAGATGTAATGATACATAAGAGAAGCTTATGGGCTGGAGACTTGGCTCACCAGTTAAGACTGTTCTGTTTCTTGCAGAGGAGCTGAAGTTCATCCTCAGCACCCATATTGCTCACAAGTTGCTCACAACCTTTGGCAGCTCAGCTCTAGGGGAGCCCATACTGTCTCTGGCTTCTATGGATATCTTCACTCGTGTACATATACCCCTTTGCTAATGCACTTTTTTTTTTTAGTTCTTTTAATTTTTAAAAACAAGATATATATGAAATGAAGGCTGAGGCCAGTGTCCTGTCTGATTCCAAAACTTAAAAGCAGATGAAAAGGGGTAATTTCTGTGGTTAAAAAAAAAAAAAGAAAGAAAAGAAAAGAAAAAAAAAGAAAGCTCTAGAAAAATATTCTCTGTGAAGTATTCCTCACAGAGATTGGTTGAAGGAAAAATTCCTGGAATACATGGCAACAAAGACATAGAACACTGGAGTTCTCGAGATAGAAGTACTGGCTCACTACTGAAGCGAAATAGACCTTGGCTTGTTTATCAGATTTGCTGCGAAGAGAGCTGCTCGCCCTAGTTGCCTAAGGTCCTTTCAGTAGAGCTGGCGTGAAGTCAGAGCAGGACACAGATGAGAATCTTGACAGTATGGTGGGAGAGCTGCAGGAACACACAAGTCTGGTTGAGAACAGAAAAGGAGGGACTGGGAGTGGCCGGCCAGGTGGAGGCTGGCGTGGGACCGAGGAGGAGTGTTTGTTTTCAGAGGCTGAAACTTAACAGTTCTAAATGTTGTTATTATCCAGCCTTGAGGAAAAAAATAAAGATGTAGAAAGGGAAAGGGTGGCGGTGGGGTTTGTAGAAAGTCATGGTGGGATTTCCCTTTGCTTTACACCAACTCAGATTCTTGGTAAGAGTATTGGAATTATGAATCCAGTCCAGAAATGGGACACTACTCCATCTGAATGCTACAATGATGAAATATGAGCTCAACAAAGGAAATTTCCAGATCACAAAATAGTTCCTGAGTAATTACTGAGCCAACTCACTTGTCTGACCTGTTTGGCCCTCTATTCACTAAGAGTCAATATAAATTAAAAGTTCAGTTTCAGAAACTCTCAATAGTTCTGTGTAGGCTAGTGACTACTGTAGAACAGGATCATTACAGAAGGTTATTGCACAGTATTGTCTGACTAAGCAAACCCAATAAAGACATGAGAAATTAGAATTTTCATTTCTTCCTTAACATCTACCTAGAATTTTTTATTCTTTGTGTGCCAGATAATGTCCTTGTTATATTATATGTGTATTATGCACTATATAAAACAAGATGTAATTCTCACAGCAACTCTGTGTTACAGATACATACATACATACACACACACACATATATATCAATATCAGATTTCAATAAAATGAACATACTCCATAGCTTCAATTCATAATAACTCAAGTGCGATTAATACTGAATCTTCATTGTTAACTATAGTAGTTGGTCTCAAAGGCCTCACGTTACATCCTCTGTCATAGGGTCAATAAAGGTCCATATATCATAGCAAGAGCTCTGTATTTTCTCACTGCTTTTACTGTACTGAAATGGTACAGAGTGGAGATGGCTGCAGTCAGTAGGCTTCTGTGAAGACAGTCTATCGCAGATCCAGCTACATCATTAAAAGTTTACTCTGTCTTTTTATTTTATTCATAAAATTCTATTTCTTTTTCTCATTCTAGAATAACATAGCACACAGGAGACTTGCAACCTACCTTTCTGTTGTGACCTTCCTTACTCCCTACCTGTCTTTGATGTTAAATATCTTTGAATTAAACAACTCATCAATCTCCCCCAGTCCCCAGGCCCTCCTCTGTGTGTGTGTGTGTGTGTGTGTGTGTGTGTGTGTGTGTGTGTGTGTCTCAGAGGTCAACTATAGGTGTCTTTATCATCTATACCTTATTTTTTGATCCTGGAGCTCACTGGCTTAGCTAGCCTGGTAGGCCAACAAGCCCTAGGGATCTACCATTCCCCATCATTAGGATTACAGACAAGCATTGGAGCATGTACTAGCTTTTTACAAGACTTCTGGGGATCTGAGCTTGGTTCTTTGTGCTTAATAGCAGCTTTTTACCAGCTGAGCTTCTAAATAACAAATGTTTAAATAACTATATTCCCAGAGGCCCAGACTATACAATGGACCTGTTAGTTTGCTGCTAAGGTATTTGTGATTAAAAGACCACATTGGCTTTCTTACTATAAAAGTGTTGTTTTATTGACTTTCTTGCTATAAGAATGTCATTCTCATTTATTTTGTCTTCATCTCTATACTAAATACAAAACAAGCAATAACTACCCAGCCAGTTATTCCAAAGCCAAGACACTTTAAAAAGCTGAGGGAGGTAAGCAGAAAGAAATAAAACATTTATATGTTTCAGTTTTATGCTCTTGGAACTTAAGCACGATTGTCACATAAAATATAAGCACCACTTAAAGGTGAATTTCAGATAAATTGGGTGTAAGATTTACCATAAGTATGTCCCAAGCATAATAAAAACTTCTTTGTGGTTTATCTGAAATTTGAATTCAACTGGTAACCCTAAGTTTTTATAATACATTGGTTTCTTTGTTAATTTAAACATATATTCTGGCCAGCCCAGCACCAAGGAGCTTCTTTTGACATGGGTGGAACAGAAAGAGAGAAAGGCCACACTGAGTGCTCTGTGGCTGAGGGCTTCATGGTCAGTTCTTTTTGATTTGAGATACACAAACACACACACACACACACACACACACACACACACACACACACACACCACGGGCAAGAAATCCAGAATCCAGTCATACGTACTCACCTAATACTTTCAAAGTTTAAAAATAGCATCTCCTTAACAAAGCACAAAGCAGCTGAGGTAAAGGCAGAGCTCTTATGCAGAAGTAAGCAGTGAACATTAATAAACATTTTAAATCTTTAAAGAAGAAGAAATTAGCTGTGCATGGTGGCACATGCCTATGATTGCACTAATCAAGAGCTGGGGCAGAGTGAACCCTGAGCCCAGAAGTTCAAAGCTACTTGAGCTGGAAGTTAAAAGTCCTTATGATCAGTATTTTGAGGCTCCATGGAGAGAGACAAAATAAAGGCAGACAGATAATGGTAAATATAATTGGAAGGAACTCTGTCACTGTAATAATGATTAACTGTGTCATTCAATTGGACTGAGACAGTGCTGGGAAAATAATATTCTCTTCTTTCACCTGGAAGGTTTTAGTTTTTGGTTGGGTTGGTTTTGTTGTTGTTGTTTGTTTTTTCCATTGCAGCATTGCAACACCTTCACTGATTATTTGGGAATTTTTCATCATGCATCCTGTTCACACTCACCTCTCAGTCCACCTGGATCACTTCTCATCAGTGTGACACCCCTCCCAAAGGAAAAAAAGGAAAAGGAGGAGGAGGAGGAAGAGGAGGAAGAGGAGGAGGAAAGCAGAAGCAGCAGCAACAGCCACTGCCATATTAATGTCTATGGCCATGAATGCCTATGGTCTACCCTGTCACGTGGAAGTCCTAACCACACAGATCACCAGTCGTGGATCTTAATGTTTATATCTTTTCCAAGTTCACATGCCTTCAAGTCTTACTCTGTGTGCACCCATGCCCAACACAGATACACATAGAAGTGCATGCCATGGCACACATGTAGAAATCAGAGGTTAATTTCTGAGAGTGGTTAATCCCTTTTGTTATGGGTTCCAAAGTTTGAACTCAAACCATCAGACTTTTTAGCAGGTACTTTTATATGTTGAGCATCTTAATAGTGTAGTCCATGGTTCTAGGAAGTAGATTTGGGAAGGTCATTAGGTTGTAAGTGTAGAATCCTCATGGTGGGATTACTGTCATTTTAAGAGGCTCCAAGGGCCTTAAGTATAGTGCTTATGCTATGTGAGGTCAGGATGAGAAATCTCTGTACCCTCATCAGAACAAAATAGCTGGTACTTCTCTGTTGGACTTCACAGCCTCCAGCAGTAAGAACTGAATTTCAATGTTTCTATTCAACCAGTGTAAGGGACTGTGCTATAGCAGCATGATAGATTAGACATTGACCAAAAGAAATGCTGGAACACCTAGTAATGAGTGCAGACGTGAAGACAGAATGAGCAGGAGAAGACTCGCTGCTTGCAACTCACCAATTCTGTAAATGAGAACTCTACTGCCAGTAGGATCCCTGGACCTGAGCACTCCATGGTAGCCAGCCTTCAGAAGTCCAAGGATACTTCTAGGGTGCAGATCTGCACTTAATTCTGGACATTCTGCTCGCCATTTATAATAGTTTTTCATTAACTGAAAAATAAAATTAAATATCTCCATAAATGATGGACATGCTAAGCATTTTGTAACACGGTTAAAAAGACGATGTGTGTGAACCTTGTCATCTATCGGCGTCAGCATCTGGAGGAGGTTTTTAGTTGTAAAAGCCAAAGTTCCTTTCATGAAGGAGTTGAGATCCTTATCTGACTTGAGATAAGAGTTGATCCTGAATCCAAGGCTCAGACATTTTTCATTACCATGTGATATAGTCTCCTAAAATAGTTACCAACTAGTCTGGACCTTCTGATGTATACCCTGACTGAGGGAGGTGGAATTGGCTTTGGATGTGAACTGACCTTACACCTTGCTTGGACAAATAATGTGATTGTGGGAATAACACTACACTAGACTTGACTTGAAAAGTCTAGTGCCTTCTGAGTTTGCTTTCTGTGATCCAAACATATGTAAGATTACTGGAAGGTAACAGTGTATATGGAGAGAAGCCCAGGAGATTAAGAGGCCATCCTTAACACTCTAACTTAAGTCAAGTTCCCACTGGATACCATGCATTTCCCCCTCATGCTTGCTTTTGCTGAGCCTCAGCTAAGCTAGAGAGCACAGGCAAATGTAGAGTTGTGCTGTAGATCACAAAGCTTAAGGGATACTTCCTACTTATCAGCAGGAGTACTACCCCTAGTACTTTATAAGCAAGTCAATCAAATGAATTAAAAGCCAAGAAATCGTGTAAATAAACAATACATCTTGGTAAAATATGGTGTAGAGGAATCCCATTGTCCCCAGCTCCATAGAAGTTCCACCACTCAACAAAATTACTATCATTTAATTTTCTTTGTGACTTTTTTTTATCTCAAAGGATAGTGTGTGTGAAATTCACTCTTCATTGAGTTAGACTCTTAATATAGTGAAGGTTCATCAAAGCAACTTCATACTTGAAATTCATTCTTATAAACATAGTAACTGTAGCCATAAAACTGTAATAATTTAGAGGAGACCCTACAAATAGCTTGTGCAGAGAATGAATTGTGAGCTATGGAAGAAGTCCCTGGCTAGAACTGGTTAGGAGAAGAGCCAATTGGACTCTGAGAGAGATGTCACCATGGAGTCCTCTAGGACATAGCCTCTGTAAACCTCCTTTTTCTTTCTCTCCCCCTCCACCTATTCTCATGTTGTCATCTTTCTTTTAGTCGATCTTTCTCATCTCTGCATCTAATAAAGTCTCCTTAGTTTAAAAAAAGAGAGACTTACAAGTGCAGCAAAGTAAAAAGAAAGTCAGTCAATTTGCCAGCAAAAATAATTGGTGACCTAAATAGACATTTCCAAAGGCAGCAAGAACAAGAGGCTCATTGTCGTTCTGATACACCCATTCTGTCCCATACTATGAATTTTCCTTCTTCCTCCTGTCCTAGATGTCATTGGAATCTGTGTCAATAACATTTTATGATGCTCGCTTTCTTTTTTGACAGTTTCTTCAGATAAAAGCAAGCCTTTAAATCCTGATGAAGTGTAAATGTTGGAAGTAGATTCTTGGTGACTTTATAGAATATTGGTTTTATTGTCCTGGGAATGTTAAAGAGTGTTACAGTATAGAAGATCATTGAGCTAAAGGAGGCAGCAGTCAACATGTCTCTGTAGACTGAGGGCGCTTGGGAGATAGAAACACATTGAGTGAAAGAAAAGATCAATGCATGAACCCATGGGCTGTTGCCACACTTGAAAAAAATCACTTCTGTAAATATGAACAATTGTTGTCATGCATCTTGGCACTTAAATCTCCCAAAGGTTCAAAATCCAAATCTTTGCTCATTTATTCTACGCTGATAAACAAATTTACAAATCCAATTGACGTAAGTGCTAACGGCAAAAATAAATTGTTCCTAAGCAGTTCTCAAGCCAAACTCAAGTTCAGAACAATAACCAAACTAGCTACAAATGAATATTTGTTACTGATGGCTGCCTATTTCAGTTAAAAATTGGAAATTTCTACTTAGAATTTCTACTCAGTTCCTTCTTACATTTTCCAATGTGTTTTCAGACCATCACCACCACCACAATAAAACATATTTGTGCCACTTTTATACAGTACAATAACACCAATTATGCTTATCCACTAAGCAGTGTAAAGATTGAAATTTATATGTGCTATGATAAATTTCACAAAAAGAAGCTACAGTTTGATAATAATTGTCAGGAAGGGGCCATAGAATTTTAAAAGCTTTGAAGTATAGATAGAAACCATAAAGTACTGAAACACTATATATGTGTTGGGCTATTTTGTTGCTAATAGTATAATAACATAAATGACACAAATTATAAAGAGATGAAGTCTATCTAGCCCAAGGTCTAGTAGACCACTTATGCTATTGGCATACCTTCTAGCTAGGAGAGTCCTCAGAAAACACCTGCATTATATGGCAAGTGTGTGTCAGTGTGTGTGTGTGTGTGTGTGTGTGTGTGTGTCCCCTCTTCTCTTATAAAAACTATCAGTCAGTATTCCATCATGAATGTTCCACACTGACTAATTCTTCCCAGAAAGCTCCCTCCACACAGTGGTTGGATTACATTTCTGTCCTTTTTCTGGTGATGGTAGGAGGTTCAAAATAGGATTTTAATGTGTAGACCTGGCTGTCCTGTAACTCACTCTATATATCAGGCTAGCCTTGAACTCACAGAGATCTACCTGCCTCTGCCTCCCCAGTGCTGGGATTAAATGTGTGTGCTACCACCTGGCTTTTCATTTCTGTCCTATTAATACTTCACTATACAAACTGAACTTCAATATAAGTCTTGAGAGAACAAGCTATATGCAAACCATCACAGCTTAATACAAAAATGTAAGGAACTAGACAGTTTGCTTGTTGAGCAGATGGTGGCTATTTTTCATGCGCACTCTTCTGACCTGAAGGAGCCAGTATTGTCTTCCAGAAGCACAGGCTCTCCTGAGCTTCAACCAATTTCAAATCCCTATACTACAGCTTAACAGCGATGTGAGTACTGAGAACGCCATATCTCAATTCCTTGAAAAAAAAAAAAAAAGACAGTCTATACAAACAGTTCAACAAAGTGCCTGTCATTGCATAAGCATAAATTGGTATTAAGACTAGAAAATATTAATTTATCATATGCTCAAAAGCCAGAATAATGAGAAATTCCTTTATAACTGGGGGACTTGCCAGAGTTTCTTCCTACAAAGCTATGGCTCACATACCATGAGTTTGTGCCAAGTACCACTGAGAAGAAATAAAAAGAAAGTTGCACAGTTTGCCCTTTCCCCTTTCCTTTCCCGTTGGCAGACAAGTCAGAGAGGTCACAAACAGAAACTTGGGTTCTGTCCAATGGACACAGTCATACTAGGCAATCCATCAAGGGTCTGTGCAATGAACACCATTCAGCAAAAGAATGAAAACAGGAAATGCGCACACTCTCACAGAGGCCACAGTTTCTATATCTTCATCTGCTTAGTCCCAACTGTTTTAAAAGGGCAGCTAAGACCAACAACTCATAGATTTCATCATGAGCATCTCTATGGATTTTTAAGGACTCATTTAAACCTCAGGGACTGCATTTTCATATCCAGTAGCTGGAAAGTGCACACTTGTGCACACATTGATTACAGTGTTCAGACACTTCATACCCACCATATATACAGAAAGAAGTGATGCTGCAGTTATTTATTCCCTTACAACAGAATAATATCAACAAATTGAAATCAACATTTAAAAAGACAGCCAACCCATTTCTAAAGAAAATTTTGTATAAAAGTATTTCTAAAAGGGCCGGGGATGTAGCTTAGGCATAGAGTACTGGCCTACTTGGCTCTGGGTTCAATCTCCAGCTCAGAAAAAAAGGAAGGGAG
>NW_022196896.1:17306395-17310179 GCF_008632895.1 Mastomys coucha
GAAGGAGAGGGAGGGAAGGAAGGAGGGAGGGAGGGAAGGACAGAATTTTTACAGTACTCCAACACAGACGAAGAGGGTGTGATTTAGTAGTTCAGCGAGTGTTTATCCTGCAAAACTTGGGTTCAATTCCAAAGAAGGAAAATGCTGGTCCCATGAAAGGCAAAACACCTCAAGAGTTGCAGCACTTGTCTAAGATCATGAGGCTCTACAGAAAGAAAAATAAGGAACAGTGAATGGATGGAGAAATCCACTTCACCAGCCTCATAGCTGTGTCACATATGATAAGAGTTAGTCTTGACAAAGACACAGTTAGCCTGCTGGCCTCCTAGAGATACAGTGCTGACTGTCACCAGAAACCAAAACACAAATGAAACACAAGAATAAGAATAGTCAATAAGCTTACTATATTAATAGATAACGATAATGATAATAATAGACATTCTGATTCTTTCAGAAAGGAAATGGTTTAAATACAAGGTAGACTAAAATGTAGGACAAAGACCTAACTTCTTTGATGTAGATAGGTATTTTTGAAGGAAAAAACAAGTGGCAAACACACACACACACAAAAACTGGAAAATTAGTTTTAAGTATCTAAAATAAGGCTAGACTCACTTATAACAAAATTAATGTATATAATAATGAAAATGCAAAACTATTCCTCAACTAGCAGGCATAAGTCTTATTTGGTAAGGCAGTGTACATAACAATACAGAGAAAAAGACATCATTATGCAGTGTGCATTTCATCAGAGTAGCAAACATAGTGAAAACTCCCAGCCAAGGCAGTGTGTTCCTCAACCGTAAAAATGTCGGCGTCATACTTCAGCAACTGATGGAGTTATTCAATAAGGATACATAAGGATATGTCCCGATTTGTGTACAGAGATAAAGTATAAAGACCAAGTAAGATGCAGTCAGTGAGAGAAGAAAATACCCACCTGCTGATGGCATCTTTTATACTGCTAGGCAGGATGCAGATATTAAATAAATAAATAAATAAATAAATAAATAAATAAAGAGAAACTCTAAAAGAAGAGATGAACAGTGAACATGGCAGCGCTGGGGTCCCCATCTTTGAATGTCAGGATGAACTGTGAGCATAGGGCCTACCAGCACCTTGTAACAATCTCTACAGCCACAAACAAAAAAACTGATTAAATACCCGTCATGTAATATCTCTGCCCTATGGGATGATAGCAATCCCAAAAGAGTATGTGTGTGCACGTGTTCACGTGACCTGATTCTGTACCGCATGCAGTTGAGAAAAGCCCAAATAAAAACTAAAATCACAAGCGCCTTGTTTGCGCGAGCACAGAGCACAAGCTTGAAGTACCAGGCAAGGCCATACTACTGGGTACTCAAGGTCTAACGAAAGTGTGTGTTGGGAAGTTTTTTTTTTCTTTTAGGATATTCCTTTGAAGTTTTTCCTGTTTTGTATTGTGTTGTTTTGCTATACTTGTTACTTACGCAATAAAATTTGTTTCATAAAAGCAGGGCATGTTGGAAATCCTCCTGCTGACCACTGACCATTGACTACTTGCTCGTGCCAAGCACAGCGCTTGGCACATCTTGTTCTAACATTCCAGGTTAATGTGCAATTCTCGAAACTACTGCCATGTCCTCATAGTTACTGAACAGATAAGGGTGCTGACCCCAAGAGGGACAAAGTCAAGGCCCCATCTCTCTGGCCCCAAGGCCCATTCTCAGTGTGTTGTGAATACCTGAAACATAAAAGAAATCATCTGTCCTGCCCTGGATTTCAAACAAACCAAACTGACTTCTCTGACATTTAGCTCTACTAACATAGTCCTTTTCAAGATGCCTGCAGATGTCCATGTCGTCGTCCTCCTCTGTCCACACCTGGCGTTATCTACTCAGGTGTGTGACACAGCTGAGCACCCCGGGGGTCGGGGGTCTCCTCCACTTTCTTTAATCCCGAGGACCATGGTAGTCCACGAGAGGTCCTCCATGGCGTCGAAGACCAGGGCGTCGGCGGGTCGGAATCGGCGGCCTGGGCGCGCCCGCAGCCACCACACTGCCACGCTCGGCGCGCGTGGATCCCGCCCTCGCCGAGGTCCGCCCGCCCCGGTGCACACTTACGCGCCAGGCCAGGTCCAGGTCGAAATCCCGGGCGCGCAGGAAGCGCAGCAGGAAAGCGTCTGTGAGCGGCTGTGGGGTCTGCGGGACGCCCGCCTCCTGCGCCCGGCGCCTCAGCTCGACCAAGCCGGGCTGGACCAACGGCGAGTGGTCAGGCAGCTCGTTGAGCTGTTTCCCAGCCACTGGTCCCGGCCTCATCTCTGCCATGCCCGCCGCGCTGTCCGGGAGACAGGCAGGGGGGAAAAGTGTGGGCCCAGAGCCACCCTCCGCCCCCCGCCGTGGCCGCCGCCCCGCGCACACTCACCCGGGCTGCCCGGATCTCCGGTGTCCCGCCGGTGCAAGGGCCATGGCGCCCTCTTAAAGGAACCCACGTGGTGCCCTCCGGGGCTCATCTGGGTAACAGCAGCCCGTCCCAGGGAAGGAAAGCCACTAGTGTTGAACCTAAAGAACGGGAAGTCGGAAAAAGTTACTTGGGATGTTTATAATCAGGCTGCTAGAGGACTTTTCTCACCCTTTCCTGGTTGCCCTTTCCCCGCAGTCCGTTTTGGAATCAGGGGGCACTGTAAAGAGACTTTAAAAGGGCTCTTTAATTAGCCTGGGTGGCAGACACTCAGGAGCCCTCCTCCTGACCCCTTCCTTAAGGCTGAGCTCAGGCCATCTCTGGTATTCTAACTAGTTTCCAAACTGCAATTCAAGGAAGCCACCTTTGGCAGTCTCACTGCTCCTCCCCCTCCTTGCTTCTATCCAGGAAAATGCTTTCCAGATCTTGGCATCTGGCTCTACTAGAGCCATATACAAACAGAAGGAGAGGAGATGGAGGAGGGCACATTTTAAACAACGATGTATGTGTTTAGACGTCACCAGTCTCTCGATCAAAACCCTTAAGTGATGGAATCTGAAGGATGTCTGGTGAAGAATAAGCAGAGATAACCCAGAAATCGGAACACATGGAAGTACTTTTTCCTTCATTTCCATCCATTAAAATTACCCTACACTTGAACTGCCACCTAGACAGAAGAAAGTCCATAAAACTAATTCCTCTTAATAGGCAGTCCGTGTTCACAAAACGCTGATTTTGCGAGTGAAAGTAGCCTAACAGGAACCCAGAGCAAGAATGCCTGATGGAGAGGTTCTTGCACAGAGACCATGTTTCGATTACTGAGAATATTCTCAATACACAACTCTTGCCTTGGAGACGTTTTTCATTTTTGTGTGGGCTGGAGGTAAAAGCAACAGAGGTAAATCTCCCACATGGTGTAGGAGAACAATAGGCCAACAACAGGAAACAAGGCAAGCTGCTGTGATGTGGTGGGAACTCCTGAATCACAAAGAGAGCTGGCCTGGGATGTTTGGGGTTAAGGGGCTGTGAGCTTTGACTTCTATACTGAGGAAGGAGAGGGAACAGTATTAACCAGAATCCAATCAGAAAACTGTTAAGTCTCAAACGCTGGGACAAATGGCTAGGTGCCTTTTAATATATTAAAGTGGACCTGTCCTCTAGGTTGCCCCAGCATCCCTCAGACCCTATTTGTTACAGAGTATGGCAATTATGCTCTACCCCACCCGCTACCCACCAGCTCTTCAGCCCAGGATGTGGGCTGTCCTTCCCAAGAAGCTCATCCCTGTATAATCCAGTCATTTTGGTTACCTTCCCTCTTTCTTTTAAACCTTTTCCTCTCTAGGCT